>NC_141825.1:5245000-5427500 GCF_982586985.1 Callionymus lyra | reverse complement strand
CGGGGCCGGGGAGGGCAAATGGACTGGGGTGGGGACAGTTTGTGGATTGTTGCCGTCATCGTTGGGACGACAAGATTCAAATGCTAATGGATGCTAATGGAGCGACGGTTTGACAAAAGGCGTCGCGGCGGCTGATGAGCTGCACGTTAACTGCGGACTGACAGCTCAGCATGAACTTCCAGGCGACAGCAGCACGACGACCACACACGTCCACTGAGCTGCCGCGGCGCTGATCCGGTTAAACAGCTGCTGGCGTTCTGGTGACTTCACCGCAGACGCTGATGGATGAAGACGTCAAAAGAAGTTTGAATTGAATACAAACCATATAATATAATATAATATAATATAATATAATATAATATAATATAATATAATATAATATAATATAATATAATATAATATAATATAATATAATATAATATAAATAATATAAATAATATAATATAATATCATATAATATCATATAATATCATATAATATCATATAATATTATTTTGTTATTATTATTATTATTATTATTATTATATATAATTATTTGTTTTTACCTTAATTTATTTTTTATTAAAATAAATCAACAATTGACCTGTTTTTTTAAGATGTTAGTGAAATGTTATTTTTTAATGACTGGTAGCTAGCGAAAACATAATTAATACAATATACACAAAAATAACTAAATGTTTCACAAATATTACTCTATATAAGTATTTTATTCAATCAAAAAGTATGGTTACACAATCTATGTATTGCTTTGTGTATTGGTTGGAATCTGTACGATACATATCACGATACAGGGTCGACGATACAATATTTAGTGATACTGTAGTAACTAGTAGATATTTGTACTAGTATTAATACAAGTAGTAGTCGAGTACTTGATAAAAAATATTTCCAAACATCAGCTATAAAAGCTGCTGGAGTCCACTGTATCCTCTCGTCCTCAGTCATTACCAAGCTTTTACAGGATTTCTTGGTTCCTTTTGCTGCAGAGGACGTAATAGCTGCTGCCATCTAGCTGTCAGAAGTTCAATTGCAACACAACAAATGCTGTGAATAATTGCATGATAATTGTAAATATAAAAGGAAATATTTGACTTTACACAAGAAGAAAAACATTTATAAATAGGAGGGAACTTTGTTTACCTGTTTTTTTTGGACTATAAGATTTTTGATTGGTGCAAAGACAAGTCTAGACGAGTTAACCCTCATTCAAAGACACACAAAGACAAACAACACAAACTAAAACCTACAGGACGCTGACATTAAGTGACCTGAAGTGCTCTCTGTGACAATTGGCGTCTCAGGTGGGATTGTCATGTGAAACAATACGAGGTAAACTTTGAGTTTTAAAGCAAGTTTTTGATGGTTCATTTCATAAGCACCGCCCAGGCTCACGTTTTGATTCATGAGTAATAAATCTCAACACTTGACGTTGATAACAGCGCGACCGCAATAATGACTGCGTTTGTAGCAACGACTGGAGGTAATCTCGCAGATCATTTGTCAGGACTGCGTCGGCTCACACACGCCTCGGAGAGACGCCTATAATCATTTCTCTCTCGTGTAAGTGAGGTATTTTACACCAGCGACCGCCTTCGGGACACTCGGAACTTTCACTGGCCCGTGATGTCACCGGCTAATGTAAGTGACACTGTTGTTTTTCTGATCCCTGGCTTTTCTTGCCGCGCCACCATTACATAATCCCCCTTGAATACGGATCAGCGGATACTTACCTGCCCACTTTATTCAGCGTGGACGCTGCCGCCGTATCTCTTACCTGAGGTGAATAGTACTTAGTGCAGCAGCTTCTATTGTAGCCGCGGATATAGAGGAGGAGGCCCGGGCCCCCTCGGTGATCCGGTGTCCTGCGGTTTCACGTTTCCTTCGGGGAAGCCAAGGTATCTTTCCTTCTTGGCAACCAGTATGTGTGACTTCCTGTCTGTGGCACGGAGGACACTGGCGAACGACTGCAGGGACAAAGTGACAATTGTCTTCCGCTTCGGTTTCAGTCTTTTATTCTGGTTCGGGCTTTTAAAGGATGCAGGTGTGGACGACCATCCTGACCGCAACAGAGATGACCAGCAGTCAAGAAACACAACTATTGGAAGGGAGAAAAGGGAGGAATATCGTGAAATATGGACGAACGAGAGGTTACGAGAGTCCATTATGACATAATAATGGCTTCACTCCTCCTCCAGCCAGCTGTAATCACGCCCCGATTTGTTTATACAACGAGTCCCTTTGAGGTGGAGACGATTAGTGACAAACGTCCATGCTTGACCAATCACAGCAACGTGGGTGTGGTTATGGTCAACAAGATTTAATGTTCAGAAAAACAGTGTTTTCAGCTGGCGGGGCCTAAGATAATTTTCTAATGTCAATATTTCAATGAAAAGAGAGTTTTGTACCAACAGACACACACTGACAGTACAATAGAGTCCAACATCACAACAACACACACACACACACTCATCAACACATTAGTTGAACATTAAGATTGAACCTTTTATATACATTTTACTGACTTTCCCTTGAAGTGTTTTCAGTGGGCGGAGCTTAAGATCATTTTTTAATGTGAATATTTTAATGAAAAGAGAGTTTTGTACAAACAGAAAATGATACAACAACAACACACACTTCTACAATAGTCTTTTTTTGACACAAATGTTTGATGGATGGAGCAACTTTCGCGCGCACTAGCTTATAGTACACATTAAGATAGTTCACTTACTTGCATTGTGCTGAAATTTGTAGAGTGTAGTACTGCCTAAAATCAAAACTCTGCTGCTACACACTTACCTGAAATGACTCGACAGCTTCTTCTTCTACTCCTTTTTAACACTGACAACCAGTTGTTGAAACACTATCACCGACTCTTGACAACACTTTTCTCCAATTGAAACAAGTTATTAAGTTGTGTTTCATCGTATTATTATTTTTGTTGTGTTGTTTTGTATATATATTTATATATATAGCTTCAGTTTAGCTTCATCTATGTCACTAAGATAGAGCCGTTGAGGGTGGAAAGTGTCCATTGATCCACACTCAATTTAAGTGCACCAATTCAGTGCTAATTGTACACTTCATTTTTGCACACTGCTCATTGGGACCCAATCAAAATCCTAAGTGTAAGTGCCGAAGTGCGCGACACAGCCCAGGACTCTTTCGGCTGAAACGATACCGTGGCTACCGAGGTGGTCATAATGTTATGACTCCTTTGTGCGCTTGAAGGTCATTTCAAGGAAGCGCCGTATAGAGGTGTAGCAGGTTTCCCACGCGCTTTACGAAGACACACAATCCTTCCCTCACAACCGGCGTCAGAGTCCTTTCTGTTCCGCTCATGTTGTTTTTCCAAAAGGTTGTCATGTTTGCCTCAACCCGAGAAAGCCGAGCGGGTCCCCGGGGACTCTGGTAAAAGGTGAAACTCAAGACGTCCTGCAGTCAGTGCAGCGCAGGTTAAAGCATCCTCCTTTCAGAGGCGGGCGGAGAACCCAGGACGGAGACAAATGAGTTCCCACCGGCGGAGAGAGGTCAGGCCTCGTGGGAGGACGAGGCAGAGAAAAGACATTTTACTCAAGACCAAAAGTAAAAGAAAAAAGTTTCCCACCCATAACCTTCCGGACCTGGACTCCATGACGCACACGGACCTGCTAATGGAGTGACCTCGTCTCTTCGGTTCCGTGAAGATCATTTTCATCAGGACGAAGAACAACGGCTTCCATTGCAAACCTGCTGGAAGAGGATGAAAAGCATGTGTGGATGGATTAAAGTGATACAACAGTTATCATATAGATGATGTTTGTGATTCTTTCTTGAATATTTCTACCTCAATGTGTCCTTCAACACAATACAGTCAATACCAATACAAGTTTGACTTTTTAACACTACGATTACAGCAAATTAAACAACATAAAATTAAACATTTTAGGCACCTGTCGTTTTTTGAAATTGGTATATAGATGTCAATCAAAATCAGTAAGTAAGTAAAGTAAGTAAGTAATATTTGTACAGAGCCTTTACAGACCAGGGTCACAAAGCGCTTAAACAATTAAAACAATACTCAATAAAATATATACTTAAAAGGTCAAGAAAACACTGAAACAAACACAGGAGTCTCAGAGAATCCAGTAAAAGACTACACGAATAAAATTGTCAACTGACTTTTGTGAATAATACAGATTTAAATTATGTAAATACGATAATATATTTTTGAGTAAATATTTCTCAATGTTAAATATGTTTTATTTGAAAGATTCTCAATTTAATTCCTCAAATATAAGAAGATATATAAAGAAGTACTGATGGAGGTACAAGGATATGAAAATGTGACATTCATTTTAAAAATGTTAGAACATTAGAGAATAAAATATTTTATGTTTATTGTATAATTACAAAGTACAAAGTCGTGGTTTAATTTATTGTGATTGATCATTATTTAACTATATTTATGTATATATATATTTATAAATATATGTTTATCTGTGTTATTATTATTTTTTATCAAGATATAGATATATCTTTTAAATAATCCTGCCTGTTTTGTATCTTTAAAAACTTAATTTAAAAACTAAAAGAAAGTACATAATATTTGTAAATGATCAAGAAGAGAACCTCAGATTAGCTCTCAGAAAGATTTCTATAATATTAGTTTTATAGTTTTTTTCAGACTGTACAACGTTACAATAGAGAGCAGGAGGTGAGAGAACATTAGTCGAATAGTTTTGAATAAATCTTAAATAATTTCGGGATCGGAGGTGGATCATTTCCTGAGGGGCCACATTATATAGAAGGGATGGAAAAAGGGCCTTTATATGACTCAAAAGTAACAAGGGGAAAGAGAGTAAGACTTAAAAAATAAATGATAAAAAAATAAAATGTTAATTTAATTTTAATTCCGATTGTTAAAAACCACATAACACGTATTTGTATATAATTTTTCTTTCAATTAATTTTGTCATCAACTGTTAGATAATAGTTTAAATAGTTTAGTATCTTAATATGATCAATAAAGTACATTTATTTTAATATATCTAATGTATTACTCCCCGTCTTCATCAGACCCGCCATGTGGCCCCACATGCCTGATCTGGATCAAACACTTCTGCTTCCTCCAGATAATTAAAGGACAAAAGTTCATTGTGGATGCAGCGTATGAATTTTCATGCTGTTTGTCCGAGTCTTTCAGTGCGTTTCACTCTTTGTCCGCCTCCATTCAGCAGCCGGAGCCGGCTTCACTCGCTGACCTTTCATTTTGAAGAGCTAATCCCGCTTGTCCACAGTCATGTGTGATGTTTGAGGGAGTGACCCGGACCCTTGAAGTCGGGGGGCCGGAGGGTTCTGTGACAAACATGCTAACCTCACACCGGCATCTGAGCGAACAGGCGCCGCATCAAAGCCGCTGGAGTTTCACGTTGATCCGAGCGGATCCGTCTTTGATAGGACGGTTGTGTGCGCACGCGTCGCTCTGTTGTCGTCCACCACTGCGATTGTGTACCTAGCTGAGCCACGCAGGAATGTTCAGACATGCTTTCACTCGGCGAGAGGTCACGAGTTTTAACTCCACATTGACAAATCCACTTGTCAAGCTTCTGTTCAAGAGTGGAAGAACAAGACTCCGAACACTTCTGGATCTTTAGGCAAATTCTTTAAATCCAAACACTTTGCCCAAAGGCCGAGTTCTCAACACACACTTTTAACATTTTAGGTCCAACATCTCCTCGACCTGTTCCTGAACAAAACCTTCTCTTTGTTCAGGAACTGATTTTGTTTTGGTGACCGACGGCTAACAAACCATAAACTAGCCGATGGTTGGTAATTCAATAAAGTGTGTTTAAAATAAAATGATAATTTTTATGAACAATTATGATGCAAATAGTCACGCTGTTTGTTTATTTTTGTGTTGCAATTAAAATAAAGAAAGAATGAAATCCTGGGAAACAGCGGCCATGACTGAGGACGAGAGGATACAGTGACTCCAGCAGCTTTTAAAGCTGATGTTTGGACATATATTGGTTTGAAAACAAATGAAAGCAGTTACGACTTCGTCAAGAGTCATGTGGTCTGTAAATTCTGCAACACCAGAGTCAAGTACTCGACAATACTACACATATATCCTTGTTACTACAGTATCACTATATATCTACCTATATTGTGAGGTTGACCCTGAATCTTGATATGTATTGTATCAACAGATTCTTGCCAATACACATCTCTAATATCTAAAAAATAAATATCTCAAATATCTAAAATTATTTTTAATATTCAATAATATATATAATATAATACTAAATATATATAATATAATACTAAATAAAATAACAATAAATATATAAATTGCTACATCAGTTGCACGAAATCCATCAAAATGTGCCGACTTTTTTCAAAGTTGTGTTCCAGACGACCAGAACTCGGTGGAAAAGTCAAGGTTCCTCTACATTAAAGTAACGTTTTAAAGATGCACTTTTGATCATGTTTTTCTTTTTGTTTCACTTTGAAGGGGATTTTCTTTCGAATGACGACAGGGAAAATGAAAGTAAAAGCATTTGCATTTAAAATGGAAAAATGGGTTTAAAGTCAAGTTTAGTGTAAAACAAAAAAAAAGAGAATACATTTGAAAACAGTGCATCAGTGGCTCTACTCTTGTAACCATATTTCCAAAGAAATTGTCAAATTAATAAAACGATCAGGACCTTATGTATCAACGAAACTGTAACTCTCTAAAAGATTTGTTCTAATACTTTAAACCGTCCACGTTCACACTCTAGAAAAGGGGTGACCAATCTTTTTCAGATTTTTTTTTTTACTAGTATACAGCTTTATATTTTGAGTACTCATGACTGAAATAAGCGTCTTGATGTGTCAAGTGTACTAATATTACTTAATAATAATAATAATGTAATAATAATAAACATCTTTTTTTTAAAACAAAACACCTTTAAGACACTATTAATCAATATAGATAGAGATAATAATAGAAGATAAATTATATAAATTATATTTTCTTTCTCTGGTACTGGGTTGTAAAGTTGTTATCGTTTATTGAAATTATTCCAACTCAGAAACATGTAACCTCCTTGGCAGAGGTAAATGTATAATCAGTGCTTTGTCCAAAACAAAGATGCATCGTCGATTCTGACCTTCGTCCTCGACACGACAAACATCTCTCACTAAATCAACAAGTGTTTTTTCTTGGATGACACCTCGAGGACTGCGCGGTAGAATGATTGACAGGAAAAAAACAGAGTGGATTCCGAACAGGAGCGTGTGTTTGACGATCAGTCACGTGTTGAGCGACACACACCCGAGTTATTCTCAGAAACAAAGGCGGCCTGTGGTTCCTCGAATCATACTTTGTTGTTTTCTGGTCGTCACTCTGACCTTCAGCAGAAACTCGAACACGCCGTCGTCGCTAATGAGCTTTTATTTCTTAACGAGAAAGTGGATTAAAAACATGAAAAACAGGAAACTGAGTCTCACTTTTACTGTCTCTGATTGTGTTCGTCTCTTTGTCTGTTTCTAATTGACAGACACACAAAGAAAGTGGGGGGTCGGGTGTGTGTTGGGGGGTTGCAGGTGGGTGAAATATGATCTCATTAGGAAGGACCGCCCCCCCCCCCACCACACTAAGACCACGCCACCCTCCCACCGACCCTCCTGATGGTTTGGGCACCTGCCAGGTCCCACAGTCATTAACCTAATGAGCGGCGAAGCCTCCAAAGTCAGTCTGGCCACAACACACTGACGCTACATTTAGCAACTTTCACACACTTGTATAAATCACCCTCTCGCCGCGGAGGAAGAATTGTGTTGCATCTGTGCGAGGAGGCTGTTGTCGCCCGGGTTCCTATGGCGACGCACAAAGAAGGGTCAGCGTCTCTCATTATAGCGGGCGTTAGAAAAGGACCGTCATCATGTGACGGTGAAAAAAAAGTAGATTAACACTTCAGTGAAGATATTCCACTCGGGACCGGGGATCGTGACCCCGACATCTATGTGTCAGTGTCGCTATGACGACGCAACACTCGAGCCACGGCTATTGTTCTCAGTCAGGAAGTCCTGCCAACACACCTGGATGTTTACCTGTCACACCCAAAATGTAAAAAAATTAAATATCTATGGATCCGATAGCGGGTGCAGCGTTTAATGTATATGGATGTAGAAGACGACTCAAAAGATTTGGGTTTGACCCTGGGCCTCCTCCCCTGTTTTACACCTCAAAATAAAGATGTAAGTCATTAAATATATATCAGACCATGAATAGATCTGAAAGTAAGAACCAGAATTTTTAAATTGATCCTGAAAGAAAGCCAATGAAGAGTTTTAGGGATCAGAGAAATGTGAGTTCTTCTACTAGAGCGGGTCAGAATTCTGGCTGCAGAGTTTTGTATGAACTGCAGTTGAGACAGATCCTTCTTGTTTAGACACCAAAATAAACTGTTGCAATAGTCTAAACAAGAAGACACAAACACATGGATAATAATCTCCAGATCATGTTGTGACACCATTTCGAGTTTAGAGATTTTCCTCTAGTGAAGGAAACAGTTTCTGGTCAGTTTTTTGCGGTGAAAATATAGGTCATAGGTCATACGTCTTGGAAGCCTTCATAGTCACAATACCTTTAATTCAAAGACACGCTACAGAGAAAAACAATTTTTGGATGTAGCCCAGCTAAGAATTGATCACTAGTGAGAGTTTCTTTGTGGCTCAGCTCATCAACAGACCAATCCAGAGTGTTTATGACGATGACACTGTTCTGGCCAACAATAGCACACATAACTTTGTTTGAAGATTTTAAGAGTATTTGATGTCTATTCTATATATAGTCTCACTCTTTTTTTGCATTTGACTTTGCACCAAATTAAACATTCCCAAACATGTCCCGACCTGGGATTCAACCCTACGTACGAAACTTCACATTCAAGAATGGGCCTGTTGGAAATTGCAGGTAAAACAAATCCCCCCCCTCACTCAAGCATCCTTTATCTCTGTGTACGACACCATATACATATTTATTTTTTACTGCATTCATTTCCCACCTTTGACAGACATCCCACTTCTGACACCATATGCGTCATGCATTAGATAAAGATTCTCCTGATGTATCTTCACATATCTTAAAATATGTCTGTAAATACCTCTAAAAACAAAGCCCACAGTCGAGCCTGAAAATGTTAAATTGAGGAAATGTCTGGAGTCCAGCTGCGTCTGTTTCACACGGGAAGCCCCACGAGCGAGTCACCTGCTGGACCCGCGGGAATCGTCCCGGAGACGCCGCACTTCCTGGCGGGACAGCGTACGTCTGGAGGGATGGCACGCAGGAAGCAGGTAAGTCAAGTGTGTGCGTGGACAGGCTACACCCTCAGGAGTGTGCCGCCGCGGCAACTGTCTCCGTGGGAACAATACCACCTGTCGCTCAGGGCGAGCGGACAATACGCACCAGATGGGGAGCAAAAGGGCGGAGGACGGAGGCGAACATGAGGCATGGAATCTTGAGCTATTTCTGATGCCAGGAGACGTTATTGTTCGTCGCCGCTGGTAACACGGTACGACGCCATCTGTGCTCCGCGGTTCCAAAGAAGGTCCAGATTCATAAACCGAGAAAAAGATGAAGAGATACGTTTGTGAAACTGAATAGTTGAAAGAACAACAATGGTCTGAAGAAATCAGGGTTTTTTTAAGTCAATCACACAAGAGGCCAAGATTGTTGAGACGTCGTTGAGTCAAACTTGTTTTATATTTAGCAATATGTCAGTTGTTTTTATCGGAAGTCTTATGGAGGTGGATTTGTTTCTTTATTGTTAATTTTTTTTTTTAAGTTGATTCAATCAAAAAGATATTAAATATTTGAAAACGACTTGATTGAAGCAAATTTTCTTGGAATGAATAAAAAAGACACAAACGTCCTACTCATAAAGTGGCCCTGACACAAAAAATACAACTTCAATCAAATAAAACACTTGGAAAATATATATTTTTTTATTAAAGTCCCGTTTTTTTAATACAAATATTTCTATTTGATTGAAGCAACTTTCTTTGATTAAAAACGTTTTTAATTGAATAATAAAGAAACAAATCTACCTCCATAAAGTTTCTCTATAATTGTTGACATCCATTCATCACTTCAAAGCCTCACAATGACAAAACATCACATTTACACCTTTTTACAAATTCAATTGGTAGGAGTAGGCTGCGACCCAGGCTGCAACCATCAGTGGCAGTTAAATTTAGGACAAAATCATATTGCTGGGATTGAACCTGCAACTTCTAACCAACGAGTTAACCACACAAACCGATTGATAGACATCATATGTTACAAAATAAACCATTAGAAAGCAAAATATTCTTTATCGTCATTATACAGTTTTTAAGAATAAACAATAACAAACATTTCTTTAGGACTTGAATCTTGAACCTTGACTTCCTGTATTAAGATACAGTAAACAAAAAAAAACAGCAACATTTTTGCATGTTTTTCCAATTTTTAAGCATCATTTGCGGTTTAAAAGATGATTTTCAGTCATGTATTATTTTTTTCTTAAAAAAAAATCTTTATTGTCCCAAAATACAACCTCACCAAACTGACATTTTCTTTAACAAACTATATGTATTTGAATGTATTTTGAGCCACAATAACGATTAATTGAGAGAAAACTTGAACCAAAAATAAACTATTTCTATCAAGATGTCAGATGACAACCAGTAGAGGTTTATTGAAGACCTTCAGTTGTATTGAGGAGGTCACAAAACTACTTCAGAGGCGACGCCAGCTCAATTAAAAACTTGCAGATTGACAGTATTTGTTGTTTCAAAAGTACTTTTGTTTACCAAAAAATGTGGTTCAATTGATACGAGACGCAACAAACGACAACAGAACAATGTGTGCGTGTGCGTTTGCGTGAGGGTGTAAAAACAGCTGCTGGTTTTGTTTTGAACCTCAACATCAACGCAGACACACACGTACACACAAACACACACACACACAAACACACACACACACCCCTCCTCCTCACACTCTTTGGGGGGAACAAAAGCCGCTCACTTTTCTTGACATTCACACACAGAAATACTTTGGGCCTCTTGTCTTGCCACTTAAACACGAAGAACCCTTTATTTGCATGTTGTGCGTACACATGCAGACTCACACACACATGTCAAGTTGAGCCCCCCCCTCCTCACTGACACACACACACACACACACGGATACACACTTTCTAACTTAGACGTAAGAAACTAAAGTAATGCAGCATTTTCTGTTGCATCTTTCGTTGAAAATCTTTTGGTTTAATCAAATGTGTGCGTGTGTTTGTGTGTGTGTGTGTGTGTGTGTATGTGTGTGTGTGTGTGTGTGTGTGTGTGTGTGTGTGTGTGTGTGTGTGTGTGTGTGTGTGTGTGTGTGTGTGTGTGTCGCCAGAGGTTTGGACCAGGGCTCGGTGCCAGCCCGGATAAAGAGCAGATGGCGACCTTGACGGAGCAGAGAACCTCCCGCTCCCACACTCTCCTCCTCCATTCATCCTTCACTCCTGTACCTTCGCGGACGGGATGCTCAGATTTAAACGTTGAATGGCGACGCCATTATCCGACAAAAACGCACAACAAAAAAACGTCTGTCCAACTTTTTCTTTTTCTTTTTCTTCCGCCGACCGTTCGACCTTTTCATCCGAGGACATGAGAGACGTATGGAGTGAAAAAAAACTGGAGATAAAAGTGTAAAAAGAACAAAACATTGAATAAATAAATGAAGAGTTTGTCGTCCCGATGCAAGGCTTTAATCATTTTCCTGCTTATTTGTAGCGACACGGTCCCACAAATAAACATCTAGAGCGAGGTATCTCAGACGCATCGGTTTGTTTGCTTTCCTATTTACCAAACAAACCCAGATAAAGGCGACGAGCCGATGACTCACGGTTCAGCGGCCGGTCGTGGCGTCGTTGCTAGCTCGCGTCGCAGTAGTTTTACGCTGCGTCCTGAGACTTTTACACAACTTCTGTGGATTCAAATCGACGACGATAGAGTTTCGATCCGTCATAAGAGCTCGTCTTCATTGAGGGACGTCAGCAGATATATCTGACGACCCCTCAGAGTCAACAGGAAGTAGCTTGTTTGCGCAATCGTGGCGTCTTGCGTAAACAAGGAACTGTTGCGCTGATATCGATCAGGAAGCGGCCGGACGTGTCGTTATGTCGTAAATATCACATCTGGATGAATCCGTCGTCGCACACGTGTGACGCTCGTGAGCTCTTTTTTTGTGTGTCGCTTCTTCCACACTCAACCTTCAAACCCCTGGTGGACCACCCAGTTTGTGTGCGTCTGTTTGTATTGTTGTGCGTGTGTGTGTGTGGCCGGCAGGGTGACATTGACGTGTGTTATCTTTCCTCTTCAGTCTGTCCGTTATTGCCCAAACCAACAATCGCTCTCAAAGTCGTTTGTTGCTCGGCAACAAGCTGAAAGATACGTTTAAAAAAAAAGAATTAAAGAGGATTTGTTGATTAGGCATTTACTAGCACATTGTGTTGTTCTTTTATGATAATAAACCAGGTTGATGATGAAATTTCTTTAAAAAAATTGTGGTTAGAACCACTTATCATTGTTAGTAATTTCTGGGTTTTTGTAGGTTTTATGTGTATTAATATTTATATATATATATATATATATATTCCAGCTAAAAAATGATGAAAGATGTCACAGTTTGTTTCTCTACCATTTTAAATTTTCTGACAAAGTAATACAATATTTTACAATCTATCAATGTTTCAAAGGTAATCCACTACTAATAAATATTTTACATCACTTTATCATATAATTAAAAAAACTAGCATGTTAGAAATGAGAAACACTTTACACAAAATTAGGTATAAACTGTACAATATCAGTCTATATTTATTTTAATTGAGTGATTTTCGAAAAAATTATTACTGACTCATCGCCTCACAACACAACAGACACACAAACGTACATCTAGTTAATGTGTGCGCCATAAATTGGTTTATAAACCAGATTCAAAGATGGACTCAAGAGCACTATGTCATCAGCACTTCTTTGCACATCTTGTTGTGTCTTTATTTTGATTGTGAGATGAAACCAGAGCGAGGCAGTGTTCAAACACAGAGATAACAGCAGCTTCATTGTTATCTGTACCGGACAAGTGGTCATAATGTTAAGGCCAGTGACACATTAAAGAGGTAAAAAAAAAGTTTTTCAAATGAGTGAGGTTTTAAAATGAAAGTCACAACACAGAAGCTTCACATAGCGACAACCTTCCGACACACAACTGCTGACACACACTCTGGTCTTCTGAAAACACACACACTGACTGTAGACGTGAACACTAAAGAGTGTGTTTGACTCTCACTTTTAATTTCATATTCATGTGTTTCTGTGTACTTGTGTTGTGTTGACATCTTCACTCCTCTGCTGCTCGCCTGCACGTCCACACGCTGGACGAGTGGTTGTATCTACACAGCTGCTCCGGCGTCACACACACACTCACACACACTCCATCACACACACACACAGTGTTTACAAACCCTGAGCAAACGTCTGCAGGACGACGCAGCCGTGAAAAAAGCTCGACCGAACCTCTCGTGTCTCACTCAACATCCAGCCGACATGCGTCCAACACACAGGTGACGCGACACACCAGCTGCAGACATCTATCAAACACGCGCACACACACACATCAGTGTGTAACAGCTGGCTCCAACAACACAACATCACCTCTGGTGTCGTGAATAGTAAAGAGTCCTGAAGACTAGTGGAGCTTAGAGGAATTTATATGTATAGATATTGTTGGTGTGAGAAAATGATTGAGTTAAAGCGGGAAAACAAATGTTTAAAGTCTATTTGAAATGAGTAAAAAATAGGACAATAAGATCGAAGTCTGGTTTGTTAATAACAGATAATAATTCAAGTCTTTATTTTCTTTATTCATTCATTCGTTGTTCAGCTGCTCAGGGTGGGAGGTAAAGAGCTTTAGATTTTCTTTTAATTATTTTAAGTCTAATAAATAAAAGCTAAATATGACCTAAAAAACGTATTATTATTATGAAGTATATACTGGAAAAGAGGGTTTTAACAATAAACTGATCAATTTAAGTGATAAGGACTAAATTTATGTCTGGAAACTGTTTTCTTCTGATAATCCAGGTTCGGGTCACGAGGGCAGCAGCGAGAGCAGAGTTTTGCTCTAAAAAAACGGCAAGAAAGGTACATTTTTATTGGAAAATTAGAAACTAAATTGGGAATGCTATGAGGCTAAAAATACATTTTATCTTTTATATTAATGTTGAAAAATAGATTTTTATTTTGACAAAGTAAAAATGAATTATTACAATGAATTAACTTAATTAATTATGATGTGAAACACTAAAAGAAAACAACACACAAACATATAAGATCCAGATTGTGTTCTGACATAATTTTCCTAATCTTAGAGATTTTTCTCAGTTGAAGGAAACAGTCAATTTTTTTGCAGTGTTGTACTAAAGTCTTTCTCAAATACAGTATTGGATTCAATATAAAATAAACGTTTACAGAACAGAACATTTTAGGTATTCAGGGTAAAATCATTGAGCCTAAAGTAAAATTAAGTCCAAAATCCCCAAAAGCTACATTTAAAAACAACACATTTAAGTGTTTCTAACTCTTTTAAAGTGTATTATCGTGTCATGTCTTAACCTAAGAAGTAGAAGCTACAACGACTGCATATTTACTAAATTAAACATACCTGTCAAGAAAAGTCAATAATCGTAATCATAATATTGACCGAACATGAAACGTGTTTTCATCCAGTTCACATACTCAGAAGCAGGAAGAAAAACACACCAGGTCCAGCTGATTTATTTCTTATTTTGCCAATAAATTTCTCTTTAATTCAACATTGGGCTGTGACACACACACACACACACACAAACACACACACACCTCTCCAGCAGGGCGGGTGTGATGACTCACGCGAGCGCTAACAAGCGTAGCAGTGTTCGCTCGGCTGCCGTGTCAGACTTGCACCGTGAGATATCACCTGACACGTCCGCACGGTCTGTCCAAACATCATCATCCTTCTGTGAGTTCCTCTGCTCGGACCTTCGCGGAGGTCTCTGACGTCGCATCTGTTCACCTTCAGACGTTTGTTTGTGCGCCTCAAGGTTTCAGGTGTTCGACCTGCGTTTAACGATTCCGTCCGTTTACCACTGATCCCAGCCCGGCAGTTCAAAGGACAGAGGCCCAGAACCACCAGACCCACCAGAACTACGTCCAGTTTCCATGAAATCTGGGATGTTTCCAGGTCGACTGACAGACATACAGGATCTAGGTCCGTCCTAGGGCCTCCTCAAGGTTTACAAGGCCTTAAAACCCATTGATAACGTGGGGTTTTCTCCTCAGGCGTCTAAGTTTTGTCTTCCAGGAGAGACTAAGGGTATAGTTTGCTCCTCTACACGAGAATAAAGCCGGGGTTGGACTTCCCCGTGGACAACCCTGAGGTCTAGAGTCTAAACCTGGGACACTTTTATGACCTCATACAACCACACATTTGAACTCCAACTCACCTCTTTTTGCAGTACTGGTTGGTACTGGTACTTAATTCTTACTTCAATACTTAAAGTGATAGTTCACCCAAAATTGAAATTTCATTTTCTACTCACCCTCATGTCAACTAAGAGTTTGGATTATTGTCAGATTGACTCGTATATGTATGTCCATATAGTGGTTGCGAGGGGTCCATAGTTTAAGTTTGTTTGTAGCAGAAGCTAAAAGGCTAACGTGCTACACAGACAGGAAACCCTTTAGGAAAATATCATGTCTACACTGGAAGTGGTAGCTTAGGAAAAGCCAGAGAAATCCAGTCAAAGAAAAAGCCTGACATGATGATAAACGTTCAATTTCCCAGTGTCAGAACAGAAATCAGAACAGAAAACAATGTTAGAAAACAACAGTGTAGGACAACTGAAGGGGTACAAAGCACACGTTAGCGTTGATGCTAACTAGCTAGCCTATTGTGTCGAGACACAATGTTAGTTGAAATTAGCAGAGTATGCTATTATTCTGTTGAACAAAAAAAAACGTTTAAGCCGTCTATGGATTACAAAGAAAAATAACACGCCCTTCAAGAACGCCAGTTTTTAAGGCGTCACTCTCTGGCCAATGAAGGGTCGGAAGTCAATGGACGTCACAATTTAGTATCAATTCAAAACAGAGTAACCAGTTAGAGTCTGCGATTAGTCTCAAGTTGAGTTTGAAACTATAGGTTGTCTGAAAATAAAGTTGTTTTTTTTCACACTGCATTGATATTCGACAGCTCTGTATGGATATTTTTTAAATAAAATAAATCTATATTTTATTTACAATTAACATGCAATTATACACAGAAAATGTTCATCGTTGTGTTGCAATTAAACTAAAACTCAACAATAAACTGTTGCCGGCTCGATGGAACCAGATGGGTCACTGAGGACGAGAGGATACAATCGACTCCTGAAGCTGATGTTTAGACAGATTTTGGTTTCGAAAGCAGTAACGACTCGTCAAGAGTCATGTGGTCTGTAAATTCTTCAACACCAGAGTCAAGTATTTGACAATACTACACATAGATACTACTACAGTATTGCGATCTGGGAAAATCTGATATCTACGTCTGGGGAAAAGACAACATTTTTTAACAAAAAAATTATTTACAAAACAATAATTTTACTTGTTAAATTTACAATTTAACAAACGACATCCCCCACACATTCAACCAATTTTTAAAATATTTTCCCCTCATTTATTTCGTATCACACAAGATGAAGTACAGTAAATTAATAATATGTATTATAACCATGTCTATTGTCTACTATGGAGCAGTAAAGATACAGTTTAAGTACATTATTATTTTCTACAGTAGATACTTGTGGAAAATACATTTTAACGCTTTCGTCCGTGTGTGTATCGAAAACAAAGATCTTATCTTAATTGTGTTGTTTTTTTTTTGCTGATGAATTGCTTTTGCCTGGAGGGTTCACTCCTGCACGAGCATCCTCCTTTTGTTCGTCTCACTCCTTCGCTCGTCCATCATCACTAACACTTCCTGTGTTTGTCAGCGGTCATGTGACCGTCCCATGACGAGTCACGGCTCACATACATGACACGGCGGTTGATAACGAGGCTGCACTGCTCGGACTTGAAAATCCGTGAGGAAGTTGCTTCGCATCCATCTTGGACTATTTATCCGCTCATGGACGCCTCGCTTCCTACTGACCAGGACAATCTGTCCCTCTGACCCGACCTCTGACCTTTCCCCTGCCTATCACCTGCCATAAATGACCCACGTTTGAACAAGGCATTCTTACTCGGGGTGAGGCAACAATCTGAACCACGGAGTCGACCCCCCAACTCTGCTTTATGACACTCATTTAGTACAGCAGGCCGATCAAACTGTGTGTGTGTTTGTGTGTGTGCGTGTGTGTACTGACGTTTGGTTTATACTAACATGTGTGTAGTTTTATATACAGTATGTGTGTGTGTGTGTGTGCGTGTGTGTACTGACATTTGGTTTATACTGACATGTGTGTAGTTTTATATACAATGTGTGTGTGTGTGTGTGTGTGTGTGTGCGTGTGTGTACTGATATTTGGTTTATACTGACATGTGTGTAGTTTTATATATACTGTATGTGTGTGTATATGTGTGTGTGTTCTGACGTTTAGTTTATACTGACATGTGTGTAGTTTTATATATATGTGTGTGTGTGTGCGTGTGTGTACTGACGTTTGGTTTATACTGATATGTGTGTAGTTTTATATATATGTGTGTGTGTGTGTGTGTGCATGTGTGTACTGACATTTGGTTTATACTGACATGTGTGTAGTTTTATATATATGTGTGTGTGTGTGTATATGTGTGTGTGTGTACTGACGTTTGGTTTATACTGACATGTGTGTAGTTTTATATATATGTGTGTGTGTGTGTGTGTGTGTGTGTGTGTGTGTGTGTGTGTGTGTGTGTGTGTGTGTGTGTGTGTGTGTGTGTGTGTGCGTGTGCGTGTGTGTACTGACGTTTGGTTTATACTGACATGTGTGTAGTTTTATATATATGTGTGTGTGTGTGTGTGTGTGTGTGTGTGTACTGACGTTTGGTTTATACTGACATGTGTGTAGTTTTATATATATGTGTGTGTGTGTGTGTGTGTGCGTGTGTGTACTGACGTTTGGTTTATACTGACATGTGTGTAGTTTTATGTATGTGTGTGTGTGTGTGTGTGTGTGTGCGTGTGTGCTTGTGTGTACTGACGTTTGGTTCATACTGAAAAGTGTGTAATTATATATATGTGTGTGTGTGTGTGAGTATTGATGTGTACTAAAATGTGTGTGAGTGTATTTATGTTTGTGCATGTGTGTGTTTTCAAGTGTTTGTGTGTGAGTGTATTGATATGTTAGTGTATTTATGTCTGTGTGTATTTATGTCTGTGTATTAACATTTGTGTTTGCATATTGACTAATGTTTATGTGTGTATTGCTATGTGAGCGTATTGAATATGTGTGTTGTTGTTTGTGTCTGTTTGTATTCAATATACTTTATTGTACTTTATTGTCTCCATAGAGTGTGTTTGTTGTTTTGTCTGCGTTTGTGTATGTTATGTGTGTATGTTGGTTTGTAAGTGTGTGTCTGTACATGTGTTTTTTGTGTGAATCTATGTGTGTGTGTATGTCTACGTTTGTGTGTTTGAATATTGATAAATGTGTATTTGTGTATTGCTATATGTGTGTGTATCTATAAGTTTGTGTATGGAAATGTGTGAGTGTGTTTAATATGCGTGTTGTTATTTGTGTGTGTATATGCTGGGTGTGTGTGTTGGCATGTGTGTTGGTGTGTGTACATGTTTTGGGGGGGTTATATGTTTGTTTGTGTGTCTCTGTGTGTTTGATCCTCAATAAAGATTGGCAGGTTGTGTAACATCATCACAGCAAATCACTCTTTACCAGGCAAAAGAAGCAAGTCGCGTCCATGCCACGACACACAACCCACAACACACAACACGTAGTATAAGTGGCCACTGGAGCAGCTGTTACTTCACCTGTTGACTTTAATTGTTCTGAACATTGTTCTCTGACCAGGACAAACATTTACGTCTCTACAAACTTCACTTTTTCATCCAGACTCAAAGCTCTCATTTGGTTTCTCTTGATACCAAATAAACACGACGTCGTGACGCACAAACGTCTAAATTAAAAGACAAAAATCATAAACCGACGCGAGTCGATACGTTCAGGTCTCTGTGGCTACGATAGAATGTTTACTCTGATTACAGGCATGTGCAGTGCAAATGAGTGAAGACAAACACACACAGTGTTGCGCTCGGTTACGTAAAGACTCTTGTGTTTCTCAAGGTTTACGCCCGAGCAGAATACAGCCCGGAACTGCCTGAAAATACAACAAATGCAAAACCATCAAATTAATCCTTTTACCATGAGCCCTGTGAGGATTAGTTTATATATAATACACGTTGTGTTGCGGCGACACCTTTGATCGTATCGCTCAGGCAGGATATGAGTTATAAAAGTAAAGTGCCTTTGATACATTTACAAAATAAAACAGTATTTGCAGACATTAAATCTCTAAATTCATGATATTGCTTCATAATCTTCCCTCCGTGATTACAAAGGTAAATCAAATATGGTTTTCTGTGACCGCGTAGTGTCAATAAAGTTGTTATTGTAAATACATTTAAAACTTTATTGACACTACACGATCACAAAAATGTTATCAAATTATCGCGGTCGCTTTAAGATGAATAAACTTTAATTGGTTTTGGGATTTTTATATAGAAAATGTTGGTCACACGAGGCCGTCACGAAGCTCTGATCCGTGCTCGTGACCCGGGTTGATAAAAGGCACACAGATGGCACACAGCGAGTTACAGAATGTTGAATCTCTGCTCGTGGATCAAAGACAAAAGAATCGTCTCCTTTTGTTGACACGCCGTTTAAAATCTGTTCACCTTCTCCGGCTCATCTTTCTCAACAATCCCGCATATGAAAGGGTTTTCGTTTACGTCCGCGGCAGATGGTGCGCCCGACAACCAGAGGATTCCTTTAAACCGGTAACTTCATCCCCAAAATCCACATGACAACATGGATACAGTTTCTGAGCGTCGTTTGAACCCGATGGTTTCGGAAGGATTTAGTGACCTCGTGCTGTGATCTTCCACACACGACCTCTTGACAGCGAACATGTTTGTGAGCGAGGGAGGTGCGCGATATAGTCCATTAAATGGTTGTTTTTTGGTATATTTTTTAACAAATTCATGGAGCATTGTTCGACAATAAGTGACCACAAGTAAGTTTGAATAGATTTAAAAATGCTTCCATCATATCCGTGTCTAATGTTTAAGTAAGAGAGCAGATGCAAATACATTTTTTTTAATATAACTTTTATTAAACTTTATGAAGATCAGATCCTTCTGACCAGTAGTTTGAGGTCATTGATTCACAGACAAGTTCGTCTCCTGATTTTCCTGCATTTATTATCAGATTGCCTTTGCGGGGTCACAGGATCCTGGAGTCTGTCCCAGCTACTCAGGGCGAGAGGCGGGTGACACAGTGAAAATGTCACTAGTCAACCTTTTAGATTTTTCTTACTTTGTTAAACCTTTATTTAAATAAGATCCACAGATCGCTGTTTCAAGTCCCGGCCAAGAGACAAATTACACACAATCCAGTTTCACATTCCAGATTTTACACTGAAATAGAATAAAGTACAAACTGTAAAACAATAGGATTAAATAAAAAATTCAAGTTAACGATTCAAATCCCAGGTCAATTTTTCTTTGGTTTCCTCCCACAGTCTAGTGTGGAGTAAACCCACGCAAACACGGAAAGAACATAAAACTCTACGATATTAAAGGGAAATGTGAGTTCTTCTACTAGAGCAGGTCAGTATTCTCGCTGCAGAGTTTTGTATTAACTGCAGGCGAGACAGATCCTTCTTGTTTAGACACCAAAATCAACTGATACAATAGTCTAAGAGGTTTTTGAAGGGTTCTTAAAAATTCCCAGAATGACTTCAAACAAGATTGTTTTAACAACAAAAGCCTATTCTTAATAACAAGAGAGTTATTTTTCTGAAAGGTCTGAGACCTCAGTATCACCCTGGACTACTGACTTGTCTGCACTGGACCAGGGTGTGACCAGGGTGTGAGGCTGGACGACTGACTCTTCATCCCCTAAGGACAACACCAGTTCTGGTCCATGCTGGTGTATCCACGTGTCCCACAAACCTTTGTAGCTCATCATGACTAGAAGACCTTTAACAAGACACAACAGATGCTTCTGCAGCCTCACAACAATCACTCACTCACTCTGAGTAGAAATATGGAGGAAATATTTCTACTTCTGTCTGCTGGACTCTCAATTGCTAACCGAGGAAAAGATAAGAGTCCTTCTCTTTTTTTTTCACTGCAGTCGTTCTGGCTCCACCAGCGCTCGCCGCCGGCCAATCAGGCGTCGGGCCGAGGCCGGGAGGTGTTTGGTTACCAGAGCAGGAGAACAATGGAGCGAACCGCTGAGTCAGCACTATCTGCAGCCCTTCACTCTCGCTGCTGCTTTTCCCTCCAATAAATGTGACACACAAAAGTCAGAGTGGGGGGTTGGGAGGATCTACTGTCTACTGTGCAGATGTTTTTCACGACCAAACCTTTTTTTGTATGTTCTTCTTAACGCTGATCTGACCTATGGTTGAAACAAGTCAAAATGAGAGAGAGGGAGGACGAAAAAGAGACTCAACATGATGAAAAAACTACTGAAAGTAACAAAAAACAAATTGAAAACAAATAATAATCATTTGTTTTGACATACAAAAAATACTCGATAAAAGTAAGTTAGTAAGTAAGTAAGTTATATTTATATAGCGCTTTTCCAGACCAGGGTCACAAAGCGCTTAAACAATCAAAACAAAGTACATACTTTAAAGAACTTCAAGATCACACTGAGAACAACACAGGAGTTCCAGAAAATCAAGGAAAAGCACAAACAAAAATGCCTTAAAGAAGAAAATGTGTATAGAAGTACAATTGAAAAGAAGCAGATGCTAAACTAGGATAAAATAAAATTCTTATTAACATTCGTTCATCATTTGTTTTATACTTTCACTTTAACCTATGAAGTCAAATGCATTTTTGCCCCCGAGCCCAGAATGAGATAAAATATACTGTAGTTTAACTACATTCAAAAATAACTTTGCAGGATTTTAATGAAGGAAAATAAAGTAAAGATGAGACAAAAAAGGTTAAGACAGTCAGTTTTGTATAACTTAGCGTTGGATCATTCATTCTCAGGTAGATACTCAGCTGTGCAAAAAACGACTTCCGCTTTTTATCAGTCAAATAAAACAAGTCATAAATCAACATAAATCAGTATGTAACCCAAATAAGATACAACAAATACAGCAAGTTTTCGAAAATTGTTTAATTTAGGGCTAAAAAAAAACAGAACTCGGCATGACTAGCATTTAGTTTTAGTTTGTGGATATAAACTTAAAGTAAAAGCAACAAATGATTTAAGGTTATAGTAGATTATAGTGGAATTCAACCAATAACCTCTGTCTAAATTCTTAAAATATGAAAAAGAAAATCCAGATGAAGAGGTCAAGGACTGGTTTAGAACTACTAACGTAAGACCACTTGGTCATTGATGTCTTCAACAGTTAAATAAATGCTTAAAAAAATTGAATTTCAACATGAAAAAAAAAACATGTTTTCTCCCGCTCACCTGTGTATCCCTTCCCCTGTGTAACTCGGCACTCGCTCACCTACACAAAGTGAATATTGAGACGTGATAGTGGCCTCGGGGAGACGGATCGTCGGGTAACAAATCAAGAGCCGACAGCGGAGAAAGTGAGATTTGGCAGTAATTGAATCTGGAGTTAACGAGGGCACGGAGTCGCTCACGGCGACAGATCGATGGTCCGGTTGCCGTCAAAGACCAAAGCTCTACCATAGAACTTTGAAAACCACAACGATGGCCTTCATTACATTTTGGGAGTTGATGAGAGACGTTCACCATCCTTTGTGAAGCAGTGACAGGGTCTGTCAGTTTTGCTGATTCAACAATTTTGAACTGATGACGTCATCGACGAGTCTTTATGTCTTTTATAGAGGAATGAGTCAGAACCTCGATAGCGGCGTCATTGTCCGTCTCCAGCGCGAGGCGAACAATAACCAGCTTTTGCTTGTATGTTCCGACCCACGTTGATTAGATTCCACCCTCATCTGTATGAATATGAAGGAGGTCCGGTGCCGGGGGCACAATGACCCGCTGCTTTTCCACGACAACGCGTCATCTTTGGTCACAGATTATAAAATCCAGCCCACGATTGCGACTCAAGACAACAAGGGTCTTTCAACTGTGTTTCTGTGGGAACCTTGTGGGAACTGATATTTGGTGTCTTTGGTAGGAATTTAGGATGTAGATTTTGGATAGTTCATTGTCGCAGAAACAGGTATTGGATTAAAACTGATTTTAGATTTTGTACTTGATATTTGAGCAAAGTTGTAAGTAAGTAAATAAGTAATTATTTGTAAAACAGGGTCACAAAGCGCTTTAATCAAAAACAATACACAGTTAAAATATATACTTTAAAAGATCAAGAAAACATAGAAACAAACACAGCAGCAACAAGAAAGTTAAAAAAAACACTCAAATAAAAATGTCTTAAGATGTTTCTTGAAGGAGTCAGTAGATCATCGAACACAGAGGAAGATCCTTCCAAAGCTTAGGAGCAACAGTCTGGAAGGATTTCTCTCCTCTGGTCCTGAACCGTGTTCAGGAACCTTCAGTAGATTCTGATCCACAGACCTCAGAGCCCGAGCTGGGGTGTAAGGCTTGATCAGATCACTGATGGAAGGTCTGACAATGAATAGATCTAGAAGTAAAGAAGTAAGAACCAGAATTTAAAAATTGATCCTTAAAGAAACGGGCAGCCAGTGAAGAGTTTTAAGGATCAGAGAAATGTGAGTTCTTCTACTAGAGCGGGTCAGAATTCTCGCTGCAGAGTTTTGTATGAAATGCTGGAGAGACAGATCCTTCTTGTTTAGACACCAAAATAAACTGTGTCAATAGTCTAAACGAGAAGACACAAACGCATGGATTTTAAGATCGTGTTGTGACATCATTTTCCTCTATTTAGAGATTTTTAGCCTGATTGCCAACTTGACACGTCAACCAGCAGAGAGTTCATCCAAAGAGCTTCACCAAACATCCAGTAAAGATGAAGTGTAAGAACAACAATGCTATAAATGTCTCATTATTATTTTACCCTCCTCCTCACCAACTCTCCTCCCGTGGTTTCGGGGTGTACCATCAGCTGCCCCCCCCCTCCGCAACCCCATGTTCTTTCAAAGAGTCAACGTCGGGCCCCTCTGAGGTATTAAATATCTTTATTAAACTGCTGCTCTGAGGACCCCCCTAATGCCCCCCGCGCTCTTCTTTTCTCCTCTCTACATCCCGACTATCCTCATAAACGAGGGTCCTGTCGGTTTCTCTTCAAAGACCCCAGACATGCGGCTCCTGCCGGCGACCTGCTGCGTCGCAAGGTCCAGGACAAAGGCCCCGGTCGGGCCCTGCAGCGGTAAAAAAAACCAGGCGAGCTCCTAACACACTTGACTGGACGGCTTCTGACGGAGGCTGAGAGCAGGAGAGGAGGGTCTCGGCGAGCGTGGAAGGAGCACAGCTGTGTCACGGTTAAGTGACTCCCATCAAAAGACTGGAGAGCGCAAGTCATCCCCTGGACGCATCTTCTCCTGGTCTCGCTGGAGCACGGAGAGCCACGGTGTGACGGAGGGTGATTTGTTCCTGCTCTGCCCGAACACAAGCAGCCCGATCCAACAGATGGTGATCACAATTTGTAACCTCGCAGGCCCGCTAACCCTATGCGAGAGGGGTGTTCTGGGAGTCTTTAAAGCATGAAGCGGGTCATCTGGCACCGGAGCGACTTCACAGGAAATTAAATGCTTCTCCGGCTCTGGCGTCGCAGCTGACGGCAATCGATTATTAATTGAAGCCACAGCAGGAAGAGCGCAGATGATCGCCGGTGGTGCGAGCCAACGGAAGTGAATCTTCTTGTCTTGGCCTTTGATCATGAACATGTTGTGGACTTGTTTTAGGCTTTGTGTTAGGGAGAGAGGCAGCTTTATATTGGGAAACTAGAGAGCTCAAGATAACAGGTGTCAACCTTTACAAAGAAGCCACATTTCGTCATGAACCTTGAGCTACACCTCACATTAGTTATCGAATGGAAAAGTGACTGTAGCCACTAACGCGTTTGACATTGATACAAAATATATATGTGGTCATCGAGTGGATATCTTCTACTGGTTCTACTGAACCTTCAAACGATTTGACAGGTTAGAATCAGTAAGACTTAGAGAACGTCTTTAACCGAGTGATCTACTCACCAACCGATGATCTACTGAAACCCCGACTCTAAGTTACAAATCACACTTTGTTCCAGCTGAGCAGGCGTTTAAAAAGAGACCAGAGAACGTACGCTTGTTAAAAGCCAGCTGTGTAAGCGAAGGATGTTTTGATTTACAAAAATTGGGGGGGAAAAACTTCCACTCCGGAAAAGGAAATTTTGCAAAAACAATCACATCTCCGAAACCTTTGAAGAATTAATCAACTGAGCAACTTTCAGTCACTTACATGATGTCATATTGAAGATCAGTCACGCTGGACTCACAACAAAAGTGGTTGTGGTTCAGCCTTGTTTTTTACTGCCTGGAAATCTAGGTTGTTTAGTTTTATGAACTCTGAAATAGGATTGATTTCCATTTTATCTGCGTCGGGTCGCTGCGCTGATTTTAAAATGGTTTGTTCAGGCAGGAAATGAGAGATAAAAAAAGAATGCGAGGCAAGTAAATTTACAAAATAAAACCATATTTGGAGACGTTTAAATCTCTTTTATTCACAACATGACTTTACAGGCCATCAGAAAAACATCCCTCTGTCATGACGGTCTCACGTAATTTCTACTTAACATCTGATGAGTTTAATCCAGTCGTCTTTAACCCTTGTGTTTTCTCAACCACTGCATATGTATCTATGGAAGGTCTTTCTCCTTTAACCAAAAAGCAACACAAGGGATACTACAAAAACATTTGTTTTCGGCGCCTCCGGGTCACATTGATCCGGAGATAACTCAAGGGTTAAGAGTAATTCAATGGTTGGACCTTATGAAAAAGCTGCGAGTCCTTCACAAACATGGATTCTGTGACCGTGTAGTGTCAATAAAGTTGTACTTACATTCACGCAATAAAAGACCAAAGTTAAAGGTCAACAGACAAAAATGTGACATTTCACTAGAACAGTGTGACTGAGTGAACGGATGACGTGTCTCATCAATCTCTGGACAATAGGAACATTTTTGGTTCAAAGATGTAAAAATCACTGTCCGTCTGAAGGAAAGAGACCTAAAGGGGTCAATGATGATGGTTTCATCTGAAGCAAAGTCAATAATGGAAGATGATGGATGAAGAAAATTGATAAATCTTTGTTTACTTTTTGATGGCTGACGAGTTAATGATACATCCTTTTATTACTTGACATAGTTTATGACAACAATTAGTCTTGCCTGTAAAATCTGTGGCTGTAGTCGCGACGCGACGTTTCAATTTAATGATCGACCAGATCACAAAATACACCGACGCTAATGTTGTCGAGATGGATAGTGAAACCAGGAACATGTGAGCGTGAAAGAGAGTTTGTTCTCCTTGCCTTGGAATTTGTTTTGCTTTGGAAGTTTGTCATTCGGTTCTGTCCCATTCTTTTTATACCTTCTATGTCATCCTTCTTTGGTGATTTACGTGATATGATCAGAGGAACCTTTGTATCTTCGTCTCCAAATCTTCTAAATATGTCTTTTACACAAAGTCTCTAAACTTCAAGTGTTAAACTAGTGAAACAATTCATTTGAAATATGTCAAATTTAGGGGGAACAAAGCAGTATAACAGCTCACAAAGATACACTATTATATGACTTTACATTTGTTTAACAGTTTAGAAAGTCAGGAAAACAACATGTATTTATCTGGGAAATTCCAGAGCAGAAGGTCGATGCATTGAAAGAGTTTTATTAAAGACAGAAAAGAGGTTTTGTTGCTTCAAGAAGGTAAAAAAAACACTAAATGCTTTGTGTTGAAATGTATTTTTTATACTCCTGTACCATTAAAAACCACGATGCTTCGTCTGTCAATCTTCAAAAATGTGTCGTTCAAAATAGATTTAATTTGACCAATAATCTTAATTTCCTTTTTTATATATATATATATTTTTTTAAATTAACACAAATAACCAAACTTCTTAAGTTGAAATCGAATTAACTATAATATTAATTCTTAATAAAACAAACAATTGAACAACAGAATATAATGGTACACAATTTGCACAAGACAAATTGTGTCCACTTTTTTAGTCAAACAACAATTTTAAATCTCATTCTCTTATAACTAACTTGAGACCCCTTTGTAAAAATATCATTATTTTTATTACTATTATATTATCCTCATGAATTGTTGAAACTATTTACAAATCAATACTTAAGCTTAAATTAATTATTTTAGCCCATGATGTCGACTCAAGATTAGTCATAGTTTCACTGAATAGATAAGCACAATCACTTTTGTTGTCTTGAATATACATTGTAAATCTATTAAAGACAACTTTCCATCGTCTCCGTCACCCAAAAACAATCTTACTGTAAGATAAGCAACACAAACTCTCACTACTAGTTCTGCAGGTTTTTTTTACAAAATTGAACAATCATCGTTCTGTGTAGATCTGGTTTGTTTGGTCTTATCTCGTGAAGTGAAGCGTCTACCAGCAGCAGACGGGATCAGAGATGAAATCATAAGAGATACTGCTGGAGGGACGATTCATGGATGAGCCTGATGACGATGGAATCTGCTAAAATATTCAAATGTTTCATTGAGCATCACATGAGATGATTAAGGACTTTCAAAAAAAAAAAACCTGTCGTCCAGCTTGTCCTGTCACGATGTGTCTTCTTGTAAAACTACACTTTCAAAAGTCGCCACAATCACAGTCGCGGACACAAAAGGCACCGGTGCGGCCTGGAGGTTATTTGGGAGCTCCTGTCACTCAAACCTATTGTTGACGTGTGCGAGGCTCGGAGGACAATGGCACTTTGTGTGTGGAGAGAGGACACGCCCTCCTCCCTCTATCTGCAGCTCTTATCTGCCTCCCTGTCCAACGTCTCCTCGGGTCTTTATGAGACTCTCGACTCACTTTCCTGCTGCTTATGGCCGCCGCTTTACAAGACGCCATTGTTTATTAGCATCAGACTCACTTAACAAAACATTCACGGCAAGAAGTTTATAGTTTCTTGTCGTTGTGTGAATATAAGTGTGCATGTGCAAGAGGTTGACACTCAGGTGATTGCATGTATGTGTATGTCCAGATGAATCAACCCAGAAAGTCAATGTGACCATAATCTGCTCCTTATCTTATCTTACACACAGGCATTTTTATGGGTCATAATATTGATTTATTAATCTACTTGTAATTTGAACCAATGTGTCTTACACTTTCTACAATATTTATGAAGGTTGATTCTTTTTGCGTAAACTATTTATTAGGCGCGTCTATGGTAAAGAATCAATGGTGATACGATACAGGGACAACGATACGATATACTGAGATTCTCAGTCACCTGCAGACTCTCGCGGGATAACGAGGTTCCTTTGGTTTCGAACTGAAGTTTAATTGCAACACAAAAATGAACAAACGGCATGAATGTTAATTGGAAATAAGAAATATATATAGTTATTTTATTTTCCATCAATTTATTGTATCGCTTAATCCCTTATGGGGATTTTGGGGTGGCTATAGCCTATCCCAGTTTCTTCATGCGAGAGGTATACTAAAGTATAAATAAAAATATGAGTTGAAAGCAGAAAAAAGGGATACAGTGCTGTCAGGTATCTATCTATCCATACATACATACATACATACTGTACATACATACATCTATGTGTACATACACACCTCAATCTTAGTGACGTAGCTGATGCTAAACTGAAGCTACGTCACTGACGACGCGTTTTTTAGAGCAGATACTGACTTAAATGTCTTGAGAAAACAATAATTTAACCACAAAACAACACAACAACCGTAATAACAAAATGAAACACAACTTACTAACTTGTTTCAATTGGTGAAAAGTTCTGTCAAGTGTCAGTGATAGTGTTTCAACGACTGGTTACAATCAGTGTTAAAAAGTAGTAGAAGAAGAAGCTTTTTGATTTGAGACAGTACTATCTGTCGAAAATTTGCGCACTACGCAAGTACGTGCACTGTCTTACAGTGTACTGTAAACCAGTGCACTTGAAGACACAGCCCTGGACGTGCACCAAGACCTCATGCTGTGAGGCTGCGGCAGCCATGGCTCCTCCCCGCTGCCTCGTCTTTACAAGCTTCTCAACCCTCCTGATGACGAAGCAAGTCAAACAGTTGTTGGCTCGACTCTGGCTCCGGCCTCCGTGTTTCCCTTCTGCTCTGAAACATGACCGGTGGGTCAGAGTCGGGCACACAGTCTGGGCTTGTTCCAGTCCCACATGCAGTCTGGCTGAGTAGGCATCACAATCGTGACCCCTGACCCGCGCTGACATCATACGGACGGCGTTCCTGCGTCGTTGGAGAACAGACGTTCATTAAGTCGCCATCAGACAAGCAGCTGTGCGGCCGAAGAATCGCACAATTGTGCGTCTTTACACTCTCGCGGGCCGTGGACGTGTGTGTGCAAGTGTGTTTGTAAGTGTGTGTAAGTGTTTCCATGAATCCATCGTCAGGATGAATCTGATAAAATGTTCTTATCTACAGGTGATGGATGTGTCTGTGGTGCGTTCAGGGACGAATCATCTTTCGGGTTTTAGTCGACATGGGATTCAAACCACTGCCTTCGGAAAAGTTGCAAATATTTTAAGAATTGAAATATATTTGTTGTTACTTTCAAAAAATTGTGTCAAATATTTTAAATAATAATAAACGGGGGCGGTGACGATTGTCGACTCCTGGGAACCCTGTGTTGTGTAACTGTGATCGGGTGTGTTGTTTGTGTTGCAGCTCAACACCTGGAGAGTCGATACGCCTTCAGGACGGCGGCGACTTGTTCAAAAAACAAAACAAAAGTGTTGCGCAACAGACACTGGAGTCACGTCTTGACCCGGAAACTGAAGATGTTTGTGGAGATCGATCGTCGACACACACGAGAAGATCTCAAAACAAAAGTTACGCAACAAACCCACGAGAGAGTCGTTGACAATGTTCTTTTCTCCGGATCGATTCGATTCATCTCCGACTCGTAACTGGGTCGAGAGCTGCTGAGTCAGCATGTGCAGGCTCCAGAACAAACGGGATTCCTCGGTCGTGATGATCTGCCAGGATCCTGGGATGAAGATCGTGGACAGTCGTGACCTCCTCGTAGTTCAACAGTTGATTCCTCCCTTCACTCCGCTTTCCTCCCACCATTGGAAAAACAACAATGAGGTTAATTGACGACTTTTTTGCTTCAGGTCTGAGTATTTCCTCCTTCTCCCTTCCCGAGTAGCTGGGACATTTGATGTCATTAAAAGAGCACAATTGGAATTGAGGAAAAACCCCAAACTTTTTTGTTTAACCTCATTTTTGGTGTCACTTTTAAATCATGAGTTTGTGTTTAAATCATTTTCACTCATTCACCGGTTTATTCCTTTTAGTAAACTTGACTGAAACGTTAACATGCTAACGTTCTTTCAAAGAAAATAAAACCTTTTTTCCTTTTTTTTTAATAAAACCCTGTTATCAGACAGTAATAATCAATAGAACGGATATTGTATCAACTATTATATCAAATGTTTTTTCTTCCTTTGTTGCACGTAGTTATTATTTTTTAAATTAATCAATTAATTGATTAAGCAGATTGCTCAAAGAATAACTAAACAAGAAGGAGATGTCACGCCTGTAGTCAATATCCATTGACCCGCTCTAGTAGAAGAACTTACATTTCCCCCATTAAAACTCTTCACTGGCTGCTGACTCCTCCTTACATCAGTGATCTTTTTTTTCGTGTCATATTATGAACTTGTTTTTCAAGTAAGAAGTGAACAAATAATGAACGTGATATTCACAGTAGCTATTATTACATCCTTATCTCTTGTAAGACTCGACCACGACTACACACTCACACGCACAGACACACAAACAACATTCGTCTATTTCTGGCCGGAGGCTTCGAGGGCTCGTCGTGGCCTCTTGAGTCAACAGGGCCAAGAGGTCAAAGGTCAGAATTGATAGAAACAAGCCCAAGGAGTAAAATTGGAGGGAGAAGTGGGGGGGAGAGGGAGGGGGGTTGCAAAACACTTGTGGGGTGGGGGGGAGGAACAAACAGCGGGGGAGATTTTGGCGGGAAAACGTAGACCTGGAAAGTCATTAGTTGCAGACAGACGGTGAGTCACAGTGTGTGTGTGTGTGTGTGTGTGTGTGTGTGTGTGTGTGTGTGTGTGTTTGTGTGTGTGTGTCAGCTGAGGCTGAATCACAGTGACATTGCTTTACACTCGCTGTGAAGGTATGTGCACACACACACACACACACACACACACACACACACACACACACACACACACATAGACATAACTAACAAAAGTTTATCCTTTGGGTTGTGGTTGCCCCCCCTTTGTACACACTTGAGGGTGATGTCATCCTTTTATTGCACCTCTGTGTGTGTGTGTGTGTGTGTGTGTGTGTGTGTGTGTGTGTGTGTGTGTGTGTGTGTGTGTGTGTGTGTGTGTGTGTGTGTGTGTGTGTGTGTGTGTGTGTGTGTGTGTGTGTGTATGTGTGTGTGTTGACTCATGAGGTCAAGGTTCTCTTTTCCAGCCTGATGTCACTTATCACTGACTAATCCACTGCACAAAATAGACCTGGAGGCGGGAAAGACTCGCAGTTCGGAGGGAAACTGTGTGTGTTTGTGTGTGTGTGTGTGTGTGTCTGTGTGTGTGTGTGTGTGTGTGTGTAAAAGCCTTTTGTCCCTCCCATCACACATTTACACCTTCGCACATGACATCACTCTTTAAGTCTTTAATTATACACACACCCTAGCCTGACTGCTAACCAACACCTCACTTTTTGACACACACACACACACACACACACATACACACACACACTTTGATGAAAGACAATTACAATGATTATAATCATTATAAATTAAATGGATGTCATGAAAAAACAAAGTAACTTCGCTTCAAAAGACACACGTTCGCGCCCTCAGGTGAACACACACACACACACACACACACACACTCACACACACACATGCTAGTTCCGCACACATCCGCGAGCGCTGGACAAACATCCCGCCGCCGCTAGATTTGATGGCCAAGCGAAACATCCCCTGGACCTCAGCCTGGGAAATGAACTCATGGTTAAATCCATGACATGGCCCAGTGCACATGAAAGGGCTTCACACAGCAACGTGGCACAGAGTGGCACGGCGGATGTGGCACGAGTGCGTGATGTCAGCGGGGGTCTCTGCGGGGGCCCCTGCCAGGCTGGATCCAAACGTGTCGCTCCATGCCAACGCAGGTGCACACACACACACACACACACACACATGGAGCGAGACAAGTTGTGCATTGAAGCGTTTTACATGCAGTTTGTGTTGTTGTGAGTGGAACACTGGGTGTGATGTAAACAAGCTTTAATGAGACTCGACAACAAGACCTTCATTAAGGAACAGACTCCGCTTGGCTTTTTTTTTTATGACTCGCTCGAGAATAAAAAACCCAAGTAGGTCCACTCGTGAACCGACGTACACACTTGTGTCTGTCGGCGCAGACGCCTGCGATTAACATGTACGGAGGAGCCGCGTAGACGTGACGCGGTTGGACTGTGGCCAAAGAAGTTGTGGGTTCAATCCCGGCCTTAGATAAGATTGCGCGGTGGTGTCCCTGAGCAAGACACTTGACCCTTTATGGCTCCTGTTGGTCGCAGCCTACTCCCATCAGAGTGTGATTATATATATATATATATGTTATAAACTTAATTTGAATTAAAATTAAAAATGTACTTAAATATATATTTTATTTTCTTATGAGTTGAATATTTTTTATATATAATTAATTAAAAATGATAAATTGTAATTATATAATATTAAAAAAGATAAATATAAAATATATAATCAATTAGAAAGGAAAGTAGACCCTTACACTAAAGAGTCAGCTTTTGGAAAGGTCCCAGCTACTCAGGGTGAGCGAAGGAGTTGTTTAACACATTTTTCTTTTCAAACAATCATCTCAGTTTAATGCAATTTAACTTCAAATGACAACTTCCAAGTTCAAACCATGCAGGGGTTCAAAGGCTATGATTGGATATGATTCCAGTACTTTTTGCGTTTTTTAAGGTATAACAAGTTTTAAAATTTATATTTCTCCCTCATTTATTTTTTATCATACAAGATAAGACTTTGATGAGTCAAGTACTACAAATATATCCTTGTTCCTTCAGTTCCACAATATATCGTACCGTTGACCCTCTATCGCAGGGGTGGGCAATTATAATTCTTCAAGGGGCCACATTAAATTATGTGAATGTTGTTAGGGGCCGTCAAGCAAAAAGAAATATGAAAAAATCACTTAAAAAAAAAGTAAATTAGGCCAAGACATTTATTAAGCTAAATAAGCTGAAATTTTATAGATGAGGTTTTTTTCAAAACATTTCTTCAACTAACTAATGTTTTTAAGAGATTAATATATACTCGAAAAATTACACACAAAAAGGAGTGAAAAAGTAAATAAGCGTTATGTGAAATTTTAAAATAATAATAAATACAAAATACGTTTGTTAATGCATTAGAACCATTTATACATGATCATACTTTGACATTACGAGGGCCGCATAAATACAGTCAAAGCTCCATCGTGATACGTATCGTACTTAAGATTCTCAAAAATATCTACTACCATGACATCCTCAGTTGTGCTGAAATAGTAACAACTCGTTTCATGTCAAAATCAGTGTTAAGTGAAGAAAATCGATGTGTTGTGGACACATGTCTGCAGAGACATTGTTGAGAGGATTCCATCGGTCCAGCTTTGAAGTCGAACAATAACCACTTTATATATATGTATCTTAAACACACACAGTGTGTCGCCGACCTTTATCTCCTTCATCTATTTGAAGATTTCGGTGTCAAGCTTAAAAATGTAAAGGTCACTCGTCAACAATCTGGACCCATCATCGAGGCGGCCATTACTTATCTGGACACGGGCGTGTCGCTCCGACCAACTGGTCAATCGACATGTTTGCGGCTCACAGCTCTTTTGAAGGTCGTCACGGTGACGGCTCGCGGGCGTCTGCCTTCACCTGGCCACGCCCACCCTCCATTGTTTTTACATTTTTGTATTTTACTTTCTTCTGCCAGACTTGACAGCGCAGCGTGTGTCGCAGTCTGAACAAATAAATGAATAAATAATCAACTTTTTTTACACCGGATTATTCACTTCAACTCTTTTTGTCATTTTTTGGTTTTTCCTTTTAAAACACTTTTGAATCTCTTTTAACTTCTATTTTACTGTTGTCTTTTTCACTGTTGTTTTATGATCTGTCTATATGTGTCATTAGGAAGGGGATTTATAAATAAAATGAAGTATTATTATTTAATAATGACCAAAAGTGAATAATAAAAAACATCAAACAATGAGACAAAAGAGATCAAAGAATCTGAATGTTTGTCAAAGGCATGTAATAGTATCCTTAGGAAGGTTTATTTAGTGTTATGATTCTAAAAATATGGAAATATGGAACACAGAAGTAATTTTTAATAACCTTGAAGGCAGTATTTAAACAGTCAGTTGAGTTTAAGTTTGTTTAGGGGTCGTTCAGGTGCAGAAAACAAGAGGGTGTGCGACACGTTTGTGTGTGTGTGGGTTAGTGGTGCTGGTGCTTACGTGAACCTGCCCGTGACGTCATGACGAAACAAACCAGTATTTCTTACATATGGTTTCTTTTATTTTCTCTTCAATGTGTCACTCAACGTCAATAATTCAAAAACATATTATTTAATAAATTAAAGGTCGCATGGATGGAGGTGTCGAAAAATGGTTCATGTCAAAGTTAAAAAATAATATATTGATTGATATTTAAAGCATTCAGTCGAAGTGTGACGCGGTTGTTAAGCGACACGTTAGTGACGCCATTGTTTTCCTATTGTTTGTTAGTTTGGCTCGAACACACCTGAGCACAATACGAGGTATCCTCCCCCATCATTGAAGCCTCGACACGTTCTTAAATAAAAAGGTGAGCTGACAGGTTGAAGTGACATTTATATGCCAAACGCAAAAAAAAAAAATGCGAGTGAATTTAACGAAACAACTTGAACCTCTCCTGCCCCCTACTGGCGGTTGCAAAAATGTCCTTCGCTTACTGTCCGCCATGTCCTGTAAAAATGCACCGTGTTATTATATATATATATATATATATGAAACATTTTTAAAGTACAAATGTTGGTATAAATGCAGTTTAAATCTACAAACTTCAGCCGTAAAATAAATCTTTGTATCCATCCTGGTTGTCAACTCATAGAAAAGTCCCACAAATGATCCTGCAATGTCAGCAAGTTGTAGCACCTGAACGACACACACACACACACACACACGCACACACACGCACACATCAGGAAATGAACCCCATTACCTTCATGCTAAGTGTAGTGCACAAAGTGGCCTTTCACCATCTACACACAATCACGCGAGCACACACACCTTCTCCACACACTCCTCGTCACACACACTTTCTCGACACACACTCCCGGACAAAGAAGCAGTTCTCTGTGACAAGGGTGTGGCTGAGGTGGGCTGCAGGACTGAGGAGGGTCTGTGTGTGTGTGTGTGTGTGTGTGTGTGTTAGGAGGGAACACATGTTCATGGGATGTAAGTAAATAATCGACTTTTGCTGAACACTTTAGTTGTCCACATGCATTTCTTCAACGTCCATAGTAGATTCATTCATGATCACAAGTCTCTCTCCATGAGTTTACAAGCACTTTTCATCCGTTGCCTGGTAACCAGAGGTGGCGTCGAGTCGTGAAGAGTTTCAACTCCTACACACCTAACGTAAACCTTTCATGTATAACAAGTACAGGCTCTGTTTAGGTCCGATAAACTACATCAAAACCTGCCTCTTTACACCGTTGATCGGTGAACCAACCGCGCCCCCTGCTGGCCACGGATACGCCCGGATCGTGACCTTAAGAACTACGGATCGGATTTTATCTGACATGATGTTTTTTTGTTTATAAAAAATAGGTGTTTTTTTTAAAACCACCTATTTTTTAATTGGAGTGGCTATAATTTATTTTTTAACTTAATTTATTTGAGCTGATTTTACTCGAAAAAAAAGTCTCGAAATATTAGGAAAATAAATGTGAACATCCACAGATTGGCTTGACTAACGGTTGTATGTGGATTACTTACATGTTGAAGAACGTTTATCAAGTTAGTTTTTTTTTTCGACATGTCTGATAATTACCACTGCCAAGGAGGTTATGTTGTCGCCCCAAACTGGTTTGATTGTTTTATTGTTTTTTTAAAGATCAGAACTCAAAATGAATTTTTCAGGAGAAGTAAGTAACTTAGAACTAGTTAGTTTTGGCGATGACATTTGTATCACCATCTGGGTTTAGAAGGGTTTTTTAGGGATTTGTCAACGATATTCAAATCCATTTGAAAGAGTCAAATTCTAATCGAAAATCCACGCATCATCAAAATACTTCAATTATTCTCAAGTGTTTTCTCACTGATCCTGGTGGATTAAAGGTGGACGTCTCTATTTGAAGACAAACACACATGTGATACTACCGTCGCCCAAACAATGAGATAAATCAGCAGTCGGCAGGAAAGATCCGACACCTGACACACACTCACACACACTCTACACACACTCTCACACAGAGGTGTTTGTGTGACAACACAGTGGCGATTGTTCGAGGGAATATTTGATCTTCATTCCAGTTAAAGGATGTTGAGCGTTGAATATTAGCACGAACGGTCATGTGACAGGTTTGGTAAACTATGGTCTAATCCTGTTGGTCGAGCCCCTCGGAGTGAAAGAAAAGTTGTGGGCGGGGTCAGAATTTAAAAAAAAAAATTCAGAACATACACTTGAAAAGTGTTGATTTAGTTTCAGTGATGTAGTTGATACTGTTTTTACACATGTACTCAACAAAGCACAATTAAAATTGAGGAAACCTTTTTATGTTCAACCTTGTTTTTTACCATAGAAATGCCTCTTAATTACACACTTTTAATTGTGTTTCTTGAGCTTCATTATTATTATTATTCCTCCTATACTTTTTAATGCACCATTGCTATTGTTGTGTTATTGAACCACCTACTGTGACGATTGATGTTTTCTATTATTCAAAGAAATGTGTAAACCACATTTATTTTATATTTCAATTTGTTATTAATATATATTTTTTGTATTTGTATAGTTAGTGTTCAGTTTTGCAGCCAACGATACAATATAAAAAATGAAATTTAGAATTGAAAATAAAACTATTTTGACTGAACAAGAAAACATTTAACTTCAATTGATTGTATAAGTGAGAAATTACATAATTATATCAATATCTTAAATACTTTTAATTGGAAATAAATGAAGCTCAAATCCAAGTTGATCGAAAAGAAGAACCAGAAGCAACATATTGATGAAAAGAAAGTTTAGTGTTTTTTCTTTAGTGTAAGTGTTATATATTTAAAGAAATTAGGAGTAGGATAATTATAGATTAGATTAGATTTGATAAAATGGATTTATTAATCTCTCTGGAGAGCTCCTTTTGGAAATTAGATTTCCAGTTCACAGCAGACGATAGAATGTACAGCAAGTTTCATAAAAGTACAAATAAAAAGAACAAGTGCAAAGAGAGATTAACGTGCAAATAGAAAAAAATGTAGATCAAAGGAAATAAAACAAAGATCTTAAAAGGATACAAAGGTTAACAGATCTTTAGTAACAACTTCATGTTTCCAAATAATTGTGAATAAAGATTAAAATAGGTTTGTACTGGGAAGATAAAGTTCTTGCAAAGTGCAAATAAAAAGTGCAAAGAGATGACAAAGTGCAAATATAAAGAGCATAGATCAAAGGAAATAACACAAAGATCTTAAAAGGATACAAAGATTAACCGATTTACATTATCCCTTGTCTCTGATCTTGCCCCCCAAAAATAGCATTTAAAAATAATTGTCGCACAACCACATTTAATAACTATTTAACTATATTTCTAAACCCTAGAGCCTGGAAATGACTCATTAAAATACCTGAACAGTTCTTTAAGGACAGCTTGATGTTTCCAATAATTGTGAATAAAGTTGAAAACAGGTTTATACTGGGAAGAAAAAGTTCTTGCCGGGTGCAAATAAAAAATGCAAAGAGATGACAAAGTGCAAATAGAAAGAGCATAGATCAAAGGAAATAACGAAGATTTTAAAAGGATTAAATTGTGAATAATGATTAAAATGCGTTTATACTGGGAAGGTAAACTTCTTACACTCTTAGGAAAGTACTAAAACTAAAAGTATTAAACATTACGTCTCATCTTCCTCACACGACACTTCTTTATCACGTTAAACTGAATCAAACATGGAAGACAATTCAACAACTTTCTCGTCCTCCATCCACGAACAAGTGAAGGGAAGTTTTTAATTTAATAATTCATCGTCTATTGTATGATTCACAGCTACGTCCACCCAGTTATTGTGTCCTGACCTCACAAAAGGCGACCAGGAGCGCTAACAAGTCTGTCTGGAGTAAATTAGAGCAATATGGTGAGTTCACCACCAACACAATGTGTTCATTAAAAAACAACATGGCCGCCGCTTTACAAAGCCACTCGCTCCCTTGTCGCTCATCTGTCATCCATTGTTTTGGCCGTTAATCCCCAGCTTTGACAGCGAGCAGTTCAATTTCCACCGCCGGAGACGCAGCAATAATCTGGCGGCGCTAAATTAGCCCCGGGGCAATTAAAACACGCAGCGCTGCGGATAATGACTCGGCCTTGATGCTCATTAAACAATTGAGAGAATCAATCAGGGATCAATGGTCAGCAGCGACCTCTCATGTCGCCGGCAGATGGACACTGACCACTTAGATGAAACCGAAGCTGGTTGACAGTAAAAATGAACTGGTCATGTTTTATTAACCCGACAGATGGATGTGCACCAGCAACCCCCCTCCATCCTCCCTCCATCCTCCCTCGCTCCCCCCTCCTCCCTCGTCTTCATCAACTCTCCCCCCAAATAAAGGTTTAATTCAGAGTTTAATTCCCCGAAGATTCACTTCCTCATCCTCAAGTGAGAGGAAAATCGGATTGAAATCGTCTCCAGAAGGTCAAGAAGACAAGGTGTTGGATTTAAGACTTTGTTTTACACCTTTTTTTTCATTGTGAACATTATAATGAATTATTTTTATTTTTATATTTAATTTTTTCTGGCAAAGCTGTTTATAAACACAACTTCAGTGTTTGTTTTTATATACATATGTACATATATTTGTTTTCTTCGCCATTTGTTTCAATTTGTTTTTAAATAATTATAGTTTGTAAATAAACTTTAATTCAATTTAGTTCAATGCAATTGGTTGGTTAAATAGAAACTGTGAAATATTGTGTATTAAATAGATAGTATTTCGATATGTATTGTTTATATCAATAAGTTCAAAACAAAATGATTTAAAATAAAATAAAGATTTTCTTTTTCCTTTATTGATATATTTATAATTTACAGTTAAATACACAGTTAAAAAACATACTTTAACAGGTCGAGACAACGTTGACACAAACACAGTAGCAACAAGAAAGTTCAAATAAAAATGTCTTAAGATGTTTCTTGAAGGAGTCAGTAGATCATCAAACACAGAGGAAGATCGTTCCAAAGCTTAGGAGCAATGAAATGTGAGTTCTCCTACTAGAGCGGCTCAGAATTCTGGCTGCAGAGTTTTGTATTTACTTGCAGTTGAGCAGCTCCGTCATGTTTATACACCAAAATAAACTGCTACAATAGTCTAAACGAGAAGACACACACACATGGATTATAAGATCAAAGTTTAGAGATTTTTCTCAGTTGAACTTGATAGCGTGGACTTAAAAAGCGGGCTGTAGCCATTTTTCGACCGAAAAATCAATCGATAGCTTCTTAGAGTTAAAAGAAGGACACAAACTGGCAACTTTCAAAAGAGACCAATATTTTTTGTTCAAACCTTCCTAGAAATGACACAAATAAAATAAAAACGACACGCTATTGTAGCTTTCATAATAATGGAGTATTTAGTAATTAGTACAAACACTCTACTTTTTTATGGCCTTTAATATTTTGATTTGTTGCGTAAGTATCTTTAAATGTCCAAGTGATCCAATGTTGCAGAATATTTCCCGTCTGGCTTGTGTAAATGTTGAATTATTTAAACTATTTTCCATGTTTTGACTTCAGTAGCAACTCCATGAGAGTTGAAATTCAAGATGGACTCACACAGTAGATTTAACTGCATGTCGTCACTGGCTTAAGATTTGATGGTGACCCCGATTAGACCAGACTTTCTGCTGACAAAAGCTTTCTTCTCCACCCCCCCTCCTCTCTCCATGCACCCTCATTCAACTTCGACTTCTGCTCATTTTAACTCTCCAGACTGAACCATCCCCCATCAAAACAACCCCCCCCCTCCACCACCACCATCATTTCTATGGAGCCTCGTAGCAGGAAAACAAACGTGGATTCCTTTGCTACACATATTCTCCACGACACAGACCACGTTGCATCTGAAACCAGTCGATTTTTCGCATTAAACAATTGAAATATGGTCTTTGTGCGAGCGTGCCCTCTGGACGCCGCCCGCCGCTCTGGATCTGACCCAGTGTCAGCGCCGATTGTCCGACATTGTCACAAATCACTTGGTGGGAGAATAAAAGTGTTTTACGACGGCACTATGCAGATGATTCGCACAAAGGGGGTTTTATCAGGACAAGTTTGAGGTTTATTTGCCAAAGTAACTTGTGATTCCGCGGTTGTTGAGTGATTCATAAATATATATATATATATATATATATATATATATATATATATATATATATATATATATATATATATATGTATATATGAATCAGTTTCTGTATCCAAGTAACTAAAAGAAAACAAAAACTTATCAACATAAACTAAATCAAACCAATTGTATTTACTTTATCAATTTTACCTGCATTAAAAAATAAAAATAATTTTAAACTTACTTTCAGAAAGTTTTTATCAACACAAAGTTGTTTTTAAACAGCAAAAAGTGAAGGAAACTATAATAATTGTATATTCGTTTGTATCACTATATGTCCATAATTCTGTAACGTGTGCTGCTGTTACTGTGCAGATTCTCCCATGGGATGAATAAAGATGCATCTAATATTACTCTGTACAATATGAGCACTTTTTTTTTTTTTACCATAATACTTAAGCAGTTCGATAAAGTGTGTTTAAAATAAAATAATAATAATTATCTGAATTGCAATCAACATGCAAATATTCACAGCGTTTGTTCATTTTTGTGATGCTATTCAACTTTCCTAGCACTAGATTGCGGAAGTCACTACGTCCTCCGCGGCTAAAGGAACATTGAAATCCTGCGAGATCTCGACGGTGACTGAGGACGAGAGGATACAGTGACTCCAGCAGCTGATGTTTGGACATATTTCGGTTTGAAACCAAATGAAAGCAGTTACGACTTCGTCAAGAGTCATGTGGTCTGTAAATTCTGCAACACCAGAGTCAAGTACTCGACAATACTACACAATATATCCTACAGTATCACCATGTATCGTATCGTATCATGATACTATCGTATCACAATCTTCTTGCCAATACACACTCCCCATACACAACATCAGGATGTCAGGTGACAACACGTCCTTGTTGACATGGTTAGCACGTCCGCGTTAACAATTGTGTGACATTTGCGTTTGAAGTTTAATTTTTCATATGATTGTGGGAATTAAAAAACTGTGATGCGTGTACATGAAAAGTCAATAATAGGAGGCAGGGAGAAGGAGAGTAAAAATTACTTTTCCTATTTAAATTTTTGGCTGATTCTTTCTTTAGTGGCAAAAAAAAAGTACTTCTATGTGAGTCAACAGAATAAAGCTGTTTACATTTGTACGTAGTTATGAATGATGATTCAGACCAATGATCCGTGAATCTAACTAAGAACAAACTTCTGTTCGTCCCTAACGAGGACCATCTTGATCCATTAAAGCAGCCAATGGTGCTGAAAAGGCTCCTCACGGCAGTGATGTCATCAAACCGTCGACCCCCACACCAAACAAGCCTCCTCCTCCCCCGGCATGACGGCCCAGCTGTCTCTCCTGCTGCTCTCAGCTGATGGAGCACCGGCGTGCGGGGGGGTTCGAGGGGGTTCTGGGGGTTTCGCCGAGTCGACAGCTGAGCAGATGCAGAAGCTCTTCCTGGGTTTTCCAGGGAGGAGCAGTTTCCCAGCTACCCCACAGCTGAGCAGCTGCCCCGACACCAGCTGTCCCACCACCAAACACACCAGGGAAGACCTCACCGGGCCGAGGAAGCAGCTCATTGTATGGACTCGCTAACACCCCCCCCCCCACACACACACACACACACACACTCCACCCCCCCCCATCGCTGCTACTCCAGACCAAACATGCCTTGAAATGCAAGTCTCCCCTCTGACCTGCGACCTCCGGACTGGCATCATTTCAAGTGCCGAAGACGCTGAATAGTTTCATATCAGCTGATTTATGGGTCATGCGGGTTCGGGCCCGGTTGCGGCGATCACATGGTGTGTCCGGGGGGCCAATGGCTACACAATGATTCACGTTCACACCCGGATTTACATACTCAACAAAAACACCCCGAAGGTAATGTGACGGCTTCGACGACGCCCCGACCACGAACTTGATGTTTATGAAGTTTGGAAAAAACATGACGGTTTTAATGGACAGATGTTCGTGAGATGCAACAAATTACAAATGTGTTTATGGTTTATATATGTTTGTCTATTTTGTTTTTTACACCCGTCTGTCCTTCAAACATTATTTATCTGCAAAAACATCTTATAATTCATTCAATTGTGATTCATTAAAGGTGTTTTTCTGATATTTCTTTGTTATGCTTCAAACGAAGATAAAATGTTTATTAAAAAATACTCAATTTCTTTGTATTTATTTATAAAAAATATTATTGTTACTATTTATTTCTATTTCAAATAATACTGCCTGCCTTTATGGTATTTTTAACCCTTGAGTTATCTCAGGGTCAAGGTGACCCAGAGGCCCAAAAAACAAATGTGTTTGTGGTATCCTTTGAGTTGTCTCATGATCAAGGTGACCTGGAGCCCCAAAAACCAATTTATTTGAAGTATCCCTTGTATTGTCTCTGGGTCAAGGTGTTTTCAGGCCTTTGGGTCACCTTTGATAACACAAGGGTCAATATTTCCTTGTTATCCTAAGTACATTACAAATATTTTAAAAATCTATAATTATAACCATCTTTTTGTGTTACTTTTTCCCAAGTTGTATTTATTTATTTAAATATTATTGTTGTTGTGCCAACTTTTGGGGGTCAGGGCGCAGGTGTCGGTCTTTTTATCCCACAAGGTTTTTAAGAATAAAAAGGATTATCTAATACTACTACTATTAAATCATACATTGCAGAGTGTAGTACAAACACCTTGTTCTTTTGCCAAATTTTACGTCACTTAACCCATGTGATATCTCAGGGTCAAGGTGACCCAAAGCCCCGAAAAAAAAATGACTGAGACAATAAAAGGGCATTTGTTTTCGGACCTTTGGGTCACATTGACCGAGAGACAACACAAGGGATACCAAAAAACACATTTGTTTTCAGGCCTTTTGGGTCACCTTGACCCAGAGACAACCCAAGGGATACCACAAACAAAATTGTTTTCACGTCACCTTGACCCAGAGACAACACAAGGGTTAAGTAATGAATTTCTAGTAGTTATTTATTATTTTATTAGTCATTATTATCAATGTGTTCATCACACATTTCACTAAGAAGACACAGTTTCCTCCTGTTGTTTAGATAAGATGTAACTGATGCAACATGGGGGGAGATGATCGGGTGACCAGAGAAAAGTGTGTGAGGGAGGGAGGGAAGGAGGGAAGGAGGGAAGGAGGGAAGGAGGGACGGAGGGAAGGAGGGAAGGAGGGAAGGAGGGAAGGAGGGAAGGAGGGAAGGAGGGAAGGAGGGAAGGAGGGACGGAGGGAAGGAGGGAAGGAAGGAAGGAGGGAAGGAGGGAAGGAGGGAAGGAGGGAAGGAGGGAAGGAGGGAAGGAGGGAAGGAGGGAAGGAGGGAAGGAGGGAAGGAGGGATCCCAGATGGATAATGGATGGGAAGTGTGTTTACTACAAGGGTCCAGAGGGAGACACCAGAGCTTCTGACACGGACGTCCAGCTGACACTGAAATCACTTTATTGACAACAATTACAACTTTTAAATCTAAGAATTAATGTAGATTAAATCACATTTGAGCAGGAGAGTGGTCATGAAAGTTGAATAAGTTATTTGATACATTTTTAAGAATTAATCGTTAATATAATCGTAGGAAATTCTATATAAAAACAAAGATAAATTCAAATTGTAAATACAAAGAAATACATTGTTTTTAAACTCTCAGTGATTCAAATGTTTACCATTATGTTTAAAGCATCTTTAAATCCTAACTAATGTGTGATTTCAGGGTTAATTCTTGCTTTAAACAAACTATTTAACAATATGTATATAATCCCACTTTAGCCTTTTTCTTAATCCCTGAAAGACCAGGATCAATATTAGGACTTCAGTCATTGATCCTCCAATAGTTATGATTCTGACGTAATCCAAGACTAAATATTGATTTCACTGATTCTACATCTGCAGGAGACTAAAAACAATAGACGCACACATGCTTCACAATCATAAGAAACCAACAACAGAACCAAAGACTTTTGTTTCACGGTTGAAACATTTATTTTAAATTACAATTAATTTGTAAGTAAATAATGATGTTATTGTAGTTAAATAACGGCCAGCAGAGGGCAGTATGACGTAAAGATATTCACACACTCACACACATTCACACACGTACACACTAACGCACACTCGCACAAACACACATACACACATAAAGACACACTCGCACAAACACACACAAAACATACACACACACAAACACATACACACTCAAACAAACACACTAAGACACACTCACACACATACACACTCGCACATACACACACATACATACACACTCACGCACACTCACACACACTCTCACAAACACAGTCACACACACACAAACAAGCATGCACACACTCGCTCAAACACACACACACAAACAAACACACTCACGCACACTCACACAAACACACATACACACTCACACACACAGTCACACACACACAAACAAGCATGCACACACTCGCTCAAACACACACACACAAACAAACACACTCACACACACACACAATCACGCACACAAACACAGAAACACACACACAAACAAGCATGCTCACACAAACACACTCGCTCAAACACACAAGCACAAACAAACACACACACACTCGCACAAACACACACACACGTAACATTTAAATAAACATATTAATACGCACATAAATACAAATTTAATAAGTGATTAAAATGGTCCCAGAATCTTAAAATAATAAAAAATAACATATTATTAATAATACTTAATAATAAAGATAATAATAATTATACCTTAATAAGAAGTAAGTTTACGTATTATATATTTGTGTTTATTAAAAATATAAAATGAATACTTAAATCGAGTTTTTTCAGAAATTATATTTAAAAAAAATTAACAGTATTATAAATTATCAAAAATACAAACACAATGTTAAACAAGGAATCAATCTCGCTGCACATTATAAATATTTACTTTACATCGTTCTCACAGCATCAGCTGATCTGTGACATCACATCGACAGCTTTAATCCTCCTTCACAGTCACTGAGTCGCTCGGTCAGAGAAGCTGTTTGGGGTCCACAGAGGTCACGGCATCATAAGCTCGTCGTCCCCCCTGTCTCAGCTGTCCCCACATCCATCACCCGGGGGGCCCCTGAAACCTCTCTGCTCCGGGGCCCCGAGGAAAGCGAGCCGCCGCCCCTGCTCACCTGTTGCAGGAGTCACACTCCAGCAAACACACGGCTCCTGGCTGCAAAGTGAGCCGGCAGCTGGAGAGAGGAGGGTCGAGTCCATCCTCTACTGTAGGAGTTCCACCCGAGGGGAGAAGACAATAGACATGAAGCGGCTTCATCCTCCTGCCTGGCTTTGTTTGAACGATTGAAGTTTCACATGATACTTCTTGATGTAGAGTTACTGCTGCTACTGTGATTCTGTGTCCAACAATACATCGTCCTCTGTAGAGCTGAGTATTGTTAAGAATCTGGTGATACGATACGTATCACGATACATGTGTGACCATACAATACGTATCACGATACATGTGTGGCCATACGATACGTATCACGATACATGTGTGACCATACGATACGTATCACGATACATGTGTGGCCATACAATACATGTGTGACCATACGATACGTATCACAATACATGTGTGACCATACAATACATGTGTGACCATACGATACGTATCACGATACATGTGTGACCATACGATACATTTCACGATACATGTGTGACCATACGATACGTATCACGATACATGTGTGACCATACAATATGTATAACGATCCATGTGTAGCCATACATTACGTATCACGATTCATGTGTGACCATACATTACGTATCACAATACATGTGTGACCATACGATACGTATCACAATACATGTAAGTAAGTAATGTGTGACCATACAATACGTATCACGACTCATGTGTGACCATACATTACGTATCATGATACATGTGTGACCATACGATACGTATCCGGTAGATGTGTGACCATACGATACGTATCACGATACATGTGTGACCATACGATACGTTCCACGATACATGTGTAACCATACAATACGTATCATGATACATGTGTGACCATACATGTGTGACCATACGATATGTATCATGATACATTTGTGACCATACACTACGTATCATGATACATGTGTGACCATACGATACGTATCACGATACATGTGTGACCATACAATACGTTTCACGATACATGTGTGACCATACAATACGTATCATGATACATGTGTGACCATACAATACATGTGTGACCATACATGTGTGACCATACGATACATTTCACGATACATGTGTGACCATACGATACGTATCACGATACATGTGTGACCATACAATATGTATAACGATCCATGTGTAGCCATACATTACGTATCACGATTCATGTGTGACCATACATTACGTATCACGATACATGTGTGACCATATGATACGTATCACAATACATGTAAGTAAGTAATGTGTGACCATACGATACGTATCACGATTCATGTGTGACCATACATTACGTATCATGATACATGTGTGACCATACGATACGTATCCGGTAGATGTGTGACCATACGATACGTATCACGATACATGTGTGACCATACGATACGTTTCACGATACATGTGTAACCATACAATACGTATCATGATACATGTGTGACCATACATGTGTGACCATACGATATGTATCATGATACATTCGTGACCATACATTACGTATCATGATACATGTGTGACCATACGATACGTATCACGATACATGTGTGACCATACAATACGTTTCACGATACATGTGTGACCATACAATACGTATCATGATACATGTGTGACCATACAATACACGTGTGACCATACATGTGTGACCATACGATACGTATCACGATACATGTGTGACCATACGATACGTTTCACGATACATGTGTGACCATACAATACATATCATGATACATGTGTGACCATACAATACATGTGTGACCATACGATACGTATCACGATAGATGTGTGACCATACGATATGTATCATGATACATTCGTGACCATACATTACGTATCATGATACATGTGTGACCATACGATACGTATCACGATACATGTGTGACCATATGATACGTTTCACGATACATGTGTGACCATACAATAAATGTGTTACCATACGATATGTATCATGATACATTCGTGACCATACAATACGTATCATGATACATGTGTGACCATACAATACGTATCATGATACATGTGTGACCATACAATACATGTGTTACCATACATGTGTGACCATACGATATGTATCATGATACATTCGTGACCATACAATACGTATCATGATACATGTGTGACCATACAATACGTATCATGATACATGTGTGACCATACAATAAATGTGTTACCATACATGTGTGACCATACGATATGTATCATGATACATTCGTGACCATACAATACGTATCACGATACATTTGTGACCATACGATACGTTTCACGATACATGTGTGACCATACAATACGTATCATGATACATGTGTGACCATACAATAAATGTGTTACCATACATGTGTGACCATACGATATGTATCATGATACATTCGTGACCATACGATATGTATCATGATACATTCGTGACCATACAATACGTATCATGATACATGTGTGACCATACAATACGTATCACGATACATGTGTGACCATACGATATATTGAAATATTGAAACAAATATTTTGATCAGTGATCAACACGATTAAAATATAAGCCATAAAATAACTTTGAATTAAAAGAAAATATTATTTCCAAGGTTTAATATATGTATAATTCAAAGTTGTTTTTTTTGTTGTTGTTTAAAGCATTTTTATCAGTCATTAAAAGTATGTTAGATAAGTGTTTAACGTGTTTTTGTGAAAGGCACAAGTGCGGAAGAGGATAAAGAACAACGACAAAATTATCAGTAAAATACACAGTTTAATAACAAAGTAAACACAACAAAAGGTCCACAAAATAACAATCTTGCTCAAGAGTCAGTTTTCTAAGTTCATACACAAAAGTCAGTGAAGTCCAGTAAAATGACCAAAGGAAAGAGAAATATATTTTTGACAGGAACTCATGAAGAAGGTGATATGTGTAGAAATTAAAGAAACACTGTACAAAGTTGTTTGTTGATAATGTCGTGAAGTTGTTTTTAATGTGGGTTGAAAGTGTTACACAAAAGAGACCAAGACACAGTGGTTTTTTTACGATCTGTGTGAGTCCTTTGATGGACCGGGGAGTCTCCAGCTTTACACCTGACTAGCTGGGAGTAAGTGAGATGAAATAATGATAAATGCCTGGACTCAGTACAAATCTTTTTAGTCAATTAAAGGTTAAATTTCCGATCTTGTTATTTTTGAAAAAATAAGCATTAAATAAACCTCAAAAATCAATATATATGTAATTTTCTTTTTAATTCATTGTAACCAACCATTGATTTGGTATTAGCTGCAAGGTCGATCAAATCAATGGGCAGCTGGTCAACAAATGGTGGATTGATTTTGACCCTTGACCTTGAACACGTGACCCCCACGCTGCCGCCAAGGCACTCACGAGCAGTAACAGCCTCGAAAGACGTCAGATCGACAGAGTTCTCGGCTCAGGTGTCGCAGCAGGCGCCTGCTAACAGCACACAGCAGTGTCCGCGTCAACGGCGAGAAGTTTCCCACGGCAGCAGGCGCCGGAATCCTCGCCGCACGCAGGAGCAGGAAGTGACGACGCCGCCATTTGAAGTGTGTGTCGGTGCGACGCGAGGAGGTGCGAAGGATCTGACACGACGACAACAGTGACAGCTGCCGAGAAAGAGAGAGAAATATCTGTCAGCGATAATGTCGTCAACACAAAAGCTCCTCATCTAACGACGCACAAGATTGTGTCGCTGGAACAACACAACGGCAACAGGAAGTTAATCTTTTCTCCTGTACTTTTGACACCAGAGTTTATGGAACCACACTCAGTATGAACCTCGGAGAGGATGTGTAGTGCGTGATGACGCGGGCGTGTGGATGTCAGGTGGAAACAAAGCATCTGTGAATGGGTCGATAACGACGGTGCTAATGTGACGACGGCGTGCTAACGGTTTCCACGTGTTAATGGAGCACATTTGTTTCCAGTCAACCAGTTAAGAGGCATTTGAATGTGAAGTAGTTGGATACGTTTGCATGTGATTTAAAATGTCCTTAAGGACACGAAAATAACATCAGTAAAAATAAATGTTTTTCTCTTCAGTGTTTATTATACAGGTGATGAATTATAATAGTAAAAAAATGTTGTTTCATTATCATTGTGTGTCTTTATGGGCGATAAACACAAACTTTTCATATTAAATAAAATCACTAAATAGCCTTAATAACTTAAGGCTAAGGACTTAATAAAATATTATATTTTTCTATTTGTCATTTTTGATTTTAGGTTGAAACTGTTGCACGACACACGGTGAAAATCATGACGTTACATTCAGAACAAACTCAAGTCTCAGGAGGGTGTGAGGTTTGAGTGTGTGTGTGTGTGTGTGTGTGTGTGTGTGTGTGTGTGTGTGTGTGTGTGTGTGTGTGTGTGTGTGTGTGTGTGTGTGTGTGTGTGTGTGTGTGTGTGTGTGTGTCTGTCTGAAGTACAAAATAAAGCACACTAGCAGCACCACTTTCTTCTGAGAGGATAATAAACTTGTGAGTTTCACATGTGTGTGAAGAAGAAAAACTCTGACAAATGTTCAAGTTGCTGAACATTATTTATTCCAAAGTAATTTATTCCAACTATTTGTTTAAATTGAAGGTTGTTTTTCAAGATGATTCTCACCAGTGAAAACAACATAAACTTAAATATTAATTAAAACATTCTGTTTTTTAGTGGTCAATTTGTTTGAGGGATCCCTTCCTTGCTCCGGGTCACCTTGACCCTGAGATCACACAAGGGTTAAAAGTCTTTACTGTACATTGGTCTTTACTTTTTATTTTCATTCCCCTTTTATCTCTTCTGTTCATCAAAGTATATTTTCACAAATAACAAAAAAACGGTTGCAACTTAAATTATTCATCAAATATTAATGATCTTTAAATACTTTAAGGATTATTGTTAATATATATATTTATCAGATTTAAAAAATCAAACTGACCAAATGAATCCACACGAACAAAACAAGACCAGGAACCGTAATAATTCAAATAACATATTCAGTTTTTCACCTGTTAAAAATGACCATCTGGATCCCCAAAATATTGGAGGATTTGCTGTCAATGACGCTACCACGTATTGACATTGATGAAGTTAATTAAGTTCAAAAACATTCAAACGTTCTATGAAATAAGATTCTATTAAAAACACAAGAGCAATAACAGTTGAAGGTTTTGACTTGTTATGAATGTTGGTGTCAACAGAGCGAGGTGAACATTCCTGAGCAGCGGGAGACGAGGCGACGGCAGATGCTTTCATTTTCAAGTGTGCTCGGTCTGACTGGGAGGTTAAATGTTGGGAGCGGCACAAAGGAGCCAAGTCCAAATATCCTGAAGCTTTGTGGGTTAACAGCTGGGTGGAACCGGGTCCACTTCATTAGAGACCCAGCAGGAGAGCAGTCCAGCTTCTCCTCCCTCTCACTCCCTAACACTCCCTAACACTCCCACCTACACACACCGTCCACACTTGAGCAACCATTAACGTGTCTCTGTCGCGTCAACGTCCTGGTGTCACCCGACAACTTTCGGACCTTCAACAGGAAGATGAAGGTCCACCTGGATTATTTTATATTTCTCTTTTGTAGACCAAGAGAGATCTGTTGGAACCCAGACTTATCTAGACCAGGACAGACCTGCTAGATCAAGTCTCTTCTAGTCCTAGACAGATCGGTTTTAGGAAAAAGACAGACTTGCTCTATACCGAGACTTTTTGCTGTAGACCAAATCTCTTCTAATCTGAGACAGCTGTGTTTAAGGAAAATACCTTTTAGACTGAGACAAGGACAGAAGTTCTCTTGACCAAGACTTTTCAAGACAGAGACAGACTTTGTCTAGACCAAGACTTTTCTAGATGGAGACCAACAGAGACCTGTTCCAAGAGAATACTCTTCTTTGCCAAGACCAAGACAGATCTGCTCAATACCAAGACTTTTCTAGATCAAGACCATGACAACAATAAGATCATGCTATCCATGATGTGTTAGTTTAGATGAAAAACATTTAGGACAGAGTTTAGGAAAGAAAAAAACAATATCAACTTTGAGGTAAAAAAGTCATATAAAGATGAAGATCAGACAGAAAAAAATACAGTCGAAAAGGAAACAAGAGAACCAAGTCCTGAAACTGTTTCTGTAAATAAGAGATTAATGTGTGTCGAGTTAATTCTCAGCCAAGTCTCTGTGACGATAATCTCATCTGATCCTTCTACAGTGAGTTTCTCCTCATATGATCTGATCAGCTGGGAAAACATGGAGAGTTGCTGGGTTCACTGTGTGTGTGTATGTGTGTGAGTGTGTGAGTGTGTGAGTGAGTGAGTGTGTGAGTGGGTGATAGGTTATAATTTGTAACTTTTATGTGATTCACTTATTTTTTTCTTTGATAAAACTCAAAATGTTGCACTAACAAGGCCGAGGTAGGCTGACTGTGACATGTAGAACCTTTGACTGTACTTGACTTTGACTTAGTGTTCAGAGACTGTATTGCTTTAATAATAAACAAGCCAAATCCGGCAACTGCACAACAGAGGCTCCACGATTTTGCCCTTACACTCTTCTGACAATAGGGGGAGCCAGAAACAAATTAGTTCTTCAAATCGACATTACATTGAATTTCTTTCTTGGCGTTTGTCTCCCATTTTGAGCGTGTCTTGAATAAATTGAACGAATAGAAGAACAATTTGAATTAAAGATAATTTTTATTCTTTTTCATATGATTTCATCTAAAATCAGCTGACCATGAAATTAAATGTTAAATAATCAAAATAACTTTATTTCATATTTTTGGTCATTTTCATAATTTCATGGCAAAATGATGATCTCCTTATTAAAACAGCAGTTTGTGAGGTTGAACAGATTGTTTCTGGCTCCCCCCAGTGTCAGAAATATATAAGAGCAATGAGATAAATGTTCTCGTTGGGTCAGTTAGAGATTTTAATTGTCGACGTTGTACTCTTCGTGTAATGATTCAAATCATCTTATTAACAAAATAAATCACAGATTCTCCAGCGTCACAGGAACAATCATGTGTGGTTGAAGAACAATTGGGGCCGAGGTTCGGACCCCGACACCCGCCCATCGGCATCACCAGCTTCATCAATAACGACGGATCACTTCATGATTCTCTGGTTCTGAGACTTTTGGACAGACCGTCGCCTCAGCACCACAAAAGAAAACACCTGTTAGAATCTCCTTAATCCTCAACAGCAGCCTGGTTCTTTTTGACTCTCTGGGGGCCCCGGGTTAATCCACACGGGGCACCAGGCCAAGGCCAGCGCCGATTAGGGCCCCAGCGTCCACACGTCCACGTCTGCCCTCGACAACAAGCGCTCCAATCGGCCCCTTAATCCCTGGACTCAGTGGAGCCCTATGCCCAGCGTACAACCACAGTCCCCCCTCGGACATAATCTCTATGCATCTTCTTCAGGGGCCCAATCGTAAACATTGCCCGGATCTTTGCCCCCCCACCCTCTGACAAACTCCTTTCCCCTCCCCCGGCGGGACTGAAAGCTCATTGATTTGTTGATTTCTCTTCTTTTGTCCACAGTCGGTCGAGTGTTAACGGGACGTCCAGGGTCCGCAGCCCAGTGCCAAGTCTCCTTGAGATTAGGGTCCAGGTCTGGGCATCTGTCACTGCCCAGGTCCCCTTGAGCAATCACCTCTGACGGGCAACCATTTTCCTTCTTAGAGAGAGACTTTTTTTGACTTAAAGTGATGTTTAAAAGTAATTCGTTTTTAAAGTAATGTCTTACACTTGTTTAAGAATATTCTTTTTATTTAATTATCTAAAACACCTCAACTGATTCTGATATAATCATTTTATATAATGGATCCTAAAATGTATCTTAAGGACTGCAACAGGAACGATGACGGCTACATAAGTGTTTTCTAATAATTCTTAGCAATACATTTGAAAAATAACTTCAATTGAGTACATTTTGAAGTTAAAAAAGATCTCAAAGTACTTAAAGGGACACAAACCAACAAAAACAAAAATAAACCCTCAAAATAATTCAGATTGACCGCTCAATAGGATGGGACAGAGGGCTAATTTAGATCCCAGCTACTCAGGGTAGGAGGCCGAAAGAAACGTCCTGGACAGATCTGCAGTCTATCATTGTACAGATATAACACAATTTCTGGATGTATTTTGAGTGTGAGAAGAAACAAGAGTGCCAAATTTGAAATGCTAAAATCTTTATCAAACTATTCAACAGTTTAATTTTTTCTACAGGTCTGGAAAAGCGCTATATAAATACAAATTACCTACTTACTTACTAAGAATTTAAATGTCATCTTTAATATCGTTTCATTGGCAACAGTGCTTTAATTGATGGTTTGTCTCCATCTAGTGGTCAAAGTGTGAGTATTAACGTGAGTTTAGTTACGCTTTCAAATAAGATATATCTGAGTCAAAGAATAAAAAACACTTTTAGGTTCAAATGCTTTTATTTCTTTAAGTTGTTTTTTCACCTTTTAATTAAAGGAGGTTGAACTTTATAAAAGTTTTGAAACATTGTCACAGCTTAAGACAAAAAACCATTGACTGGAATTCAGAATGAAAAGTAACAGGAAATCACCTGAAATTGATTTGTCGTGAATGTGAGATTTTAAATCAGCATATTTGTTACTCATTGTCAAGAGTAGACCTTGTTATTACATGTGAAGGTTGAGTTAACCTTAATAAAGTCATGTTGAAAGAGAGGAATGGTTGAATGTTGAGGGAATGTCTGGCGATAAAATAAACATCTAATTGGGGACGATCTTGTCACATGGCAGGAGAGGACTGGCTCCCACTCTCTTCGCACACTCGTTCTGTGGAGAGAACAAAAAGAAAAATGATCAGTTATTTTATTACTTCTCAACAGGTCCGGGTCTAGGCAGGGGTAAGAGGGGCCACCTCAAACTTACATGTAAGTAAGTAAGTAACAGCACAATGCCCCCTCAAGATTTGTGGCTGCCCCCTCATACATGCCTGTCTAGACCCGGCCCTGCTTCTCAATAACAACAAGCCTTGTTTTTCAAACCGCACTTGCACAAATCAGAAAACACGTTTTTTTTTACTTGGTGGTTTGTCTCCACCTGGTGGTTCAAACTGGATATAAATGAAAATAACATTTGAAAAAAATCGTTTTATATGAAAGGTAGAGCCTTTTAGTTTAACAATTATTAATTAATTCAATGTAGTGAAAATAAAATATTGTAGAAATAGTTCTGCTTCAATGATCTAAAATAAAAATAAATTAATATTTAAATCATCCAAGAAGATATTAATAACAGGAAAATCCATACAATTAATCAAACAAAGACATAATAATAATAACACACGTTTATATATATATATATATTAACATTTTAAGAGTAAAGATTGGGCATTTTATCAGTTTAATTTAGTGTATAGTTCAGTTCAGTTTATCTTAATACAAAAATCAATCTCTGAATGAAATCGTTTTTTTAAAGCAAATTTCATCTTTGTTGTTCTCAAGAACTCTGGTTCTGACAGAACAGAAAATTAATGCTGATTTATTTTTAGCTGCAGGCTTGAAGAGTATTATCTGGAATTCAACTTATCAAACTTATGTTTGGTGACAGCCACAGTGTGGCGCCAACGAGCTGCTAGGAGGAGGTCTGCGCTTGCACAACATGTCACGTTCAGCCTCGTTGTGTCAATAAAGTGGATCCTCTCACCATGTAGTTGACCACGTTGATGTGATACGGGATTCCTCCCAGCTGCTCACACTTCTTGATGTTGGCCCTCTCGGGGTCTCCGGCCGCCAGGATGGGAGCCTCAGGATCAGCCTGGAATGAAATTCCGTCGTTCAAAGACTCATTTGTGATGAAGTATTATTAATTAAGCGGTCTAGTTCTGCTCACAGGCTCCAGCTCTCTCTGGATGGTCATCAGGTCGGACATCCTGTCACAGAATCCTGGAGCAAAGTTCTCCGGGTTGATGGCCACGAAACATTGACCCTGTAAACAAGCGGCGCCCGGTCATTTCACGACAGACTCGACAGCAACAGAAACAGGTCAGTGGGTGAAACTAGTTACAAATGAATGTCTGCTAGAGATGGATGAGAGATGTAACAATGAACTCACGACAGAATCTTACATCAGATTATCTTAATCTGGTGTCCATGTTATGAAGATCAACAGCTGCTTTTTTACTAAAATCACATTCACATTGTCTTATGAACCTCATTACAATATTCACTTTTTATAATTTTAAATAAAAATTAAATGTAAAAACATGCAGTTGTTTCGCTATTGGCCGCATGTCATGATTAAATTTGTCCACTTGGTGTCGCCCTTGTGCGGTAAAAGTTAAAAGTGAGTGTTATAAAGTTCGAACCTCTCGGTGAAATATCTTAAATATACCGCTTTATAATTACAATATTGTTCAATTATAAACCAAATAAATGACAATATATTAACCTCTCTTTGTTAATTGTAAAAGTGTGGAAATAGTGGCAGAAAATATGTATATTTTCTATTTTGATTTAATTAAAAACATGACTTACATACCAAGTAAGGAAGATTTTTAGATTTTCAGCCAATTTTGTTTATTTTAAGGAGGCAGAACCCCCCCTGAAAATCAAAAAATACACCCAACACTATTTAATATATATTAAATAAGGAGGATTTATATTATTTTGGCTTCTTTCTGAGTCATTATCCAGCATTTTTGAGAGGTTGTTTGCCTTTCAAATTTTTCTTTTTTAATCGTTGTTTATTTCAAGTGGTGTTGTAATACATTCATTAGAATTGAACTGTCACTCTGCTATGAAAAGACAAATATTGAACACAATGATAAAGTATCTAATACCATGTACAGGCTTCAGTGTCATTCAGTGACAACATACCAGGTTAGCAACTTTATCCGTCACTTTCCACGTGCGGATGTTTTTGCTGTACTGAGCCCCGGCCAGGATTCCACAGAACGTCTCCACCATCATTCCCAAACCGTATCCTTTGTAGCCGCCTGGACGAACACAACCACGTCGGTCAGAGTCTCACGGAAAACACCAGAAACTAGCGACTAAAAGTGTCTGACCCGTGGCTTCACTTCCTCCAATGGGCACCAGACCTCCTCCGTTCAGGACCCTCTTGGGGTCGGTGGTGAGTTTGCCCTGGGGGTCGCTGCCCCAGCCCTCAGGGATGGGGTCTCCTCGACGGTCGTGCAGCTCCACCTTCGAGACAAGACGGCGAAGATTACAGGAAGTTCACTTAGTGGTGGATATTGATCCGCGGGCGCAGACCACTTCTATGCAGACTCATCAATATTTCAAAACAACAAACATTAAGTTTTTATTGAGTATTTCAGTTTTTTAAAATCAGTTTTCAAGATTAATATTATAATAATGACTCATAATTGCAATATTACAACTTTAATGTGATAATACTTTTATTTAAAATAAAACCATTTATGAACGTATGAACTTCAATTGTTGTGATTAAAAAGTTAATCGCAGTTAATCAGTCATGTGTGAGATTAATCATAATTAATCACGAATGAAAAATACTTAAAAAATGACCCTCAATTGTCAATTTAAAAAATCCTTTTATTTTACAAACACTTTATTTAAATAGAAACCATAGAAGAACTTTGATAAAAATAAAATATAAGGAAACCAAATATTTTTTTTAATCGATAGTGCTGTTGAATATCACTACGGTATTGTTAAAAATATTTTGTATTTATTCACTAGATAATGTCCATTAAGCTAATGCATGCTAATAATTCAAACACTATCTTTCATTACCTTTCCCAGAGCCACCGCTGACGTCGCCATGTCCAGAACAAAACTGTCTCCATCTTTGGCCGGCGCCGCCACGGCGATGGGATTGGTTCCCAGGGTGCACTGCACAGACCCGACTCCGTTAACACACACACTTCACGACCTGTGTGTGTCGGCGTCTCACCTGTTTGCCGCGGGTCGGAACCACCAGAGGCGACGTGTTGGTGAAGGACATTCCCTGCAGAGCGACAAGACGAGTTGTTTAGAACTCAGCTTTCCTCCCTTTGTCAGAGTCAAACACAAACACAGATGAAAGAAGAAATCTTGACCCACGATCATGTTATCCTTCAGAGCCTTCATGGCGTAGTGGCCCGCGATCCCGTAGTGGTTAGAGCCTGAAAGAAATCACTTTTTTTGAATCCACAATTTTTTCTAGAATTACATTTTTTTAATTTATTAATTTTTATGTGGAAAGGCTAGGTTTCTCTTAAATATTTTTAAAAATATATTACTAGTTTTTCTATTTTTACACACAAGTTTAATATTCTAATTCCAATAAATCAATAATAAATGTTCTTTATGCAATATTTTTTCATATAATTTTAAATTCAATATAAAAATGTTGGTATAACAGAGTCACCAGACAAAACCAATAGAGTACCGAGCTACTCGGTCAATACTTTCAGCCATGGTTAGGGCCATGGTTGAAACAACTTTTTTCAACCCACAATTTGTCAAGTTGGTGTTTAAATTACATCTGTAGAAATTATTTAATTATTCAATAATATAAAAATGACTTCTTTTTTTTTAAATCTACATTTTTAAATAATTAAATGTAATAATTTCTATGTTGAAAGAGTTTTTTTTAAATATATATATATATATATATATATATATATATATATATATATATATATATTTTTTTTACTCCATTCCAATAAATCAATAAGAAATGCTCTATATCCAATTATATCGTTTTAAATTCAATATAAAAATGTTGGTATAACAGAGTCACCAGACAAAACCAATAGAGTACCGAGCTAGACTCGATCAATACTTTAGCAAATCATGTTGTCACTATCACGCCAATATTTTTATATTGAATATAAAAGCCTACGAATTATAAAATACATTGAATTGAGAAAAGTATTTTTGAATTATTGGAATGAGAATATCAAACTCTTTAATGAAAATAATAATATAATAAACAAATATAAAATGCAATTATTCAACTTTTCCATATAGAAAGTCAAAGTTTCAACATTTGAAATGTTAAAATGAAATGTTAAATATTCCATCAAGGATCTTCTCACCGTGAGCCACCACCCAGCCCACGCCGACCTCCTTGGCCTTCTTCATGGCCAGGTCCATGCAGAAGTTCCCCACCACGGGCCCCAGCAGGTTCTTCCCGTCCACCAGGGCGGTGGCGGCGCTCTCCTTCTCCACCACCGGCTCGCCGTCCTTCGCACAGATCCCAGACTCGATGTCCTTCACGTACATGTCTGGAGAAGGCAGGTTCGTCAGGAGTGTCACGCAGTGGCGGCGGCGACACAAGGTGCGGCCACTGACCCATGCGGTTGAGTCCGTGGCTGTAGTGCCCCCGGTGGTCGCCCTCCACCAGCACCTCAGCCAGGCTGCGAGCGTGATGAGGCTTCGTTCCCACGGCCGTCATGCATCGCTCGATGAAGCCCTGGACCTCCAGCTGCGTGATCAGACACCTGCGGAGGAACAAGATCATGTTCTTGAGTTTCTCAGGTGGAATATCACAAGTTCTGTATCTAAGGGTTCAATAGTTGCTTGTACTTTTATTTTTAAAAATGTATTTTGTGACTTTTATCCTGAAATCAATTTTAATTAAATAAACATTTTTAACAGTATCAAGTCCTACAAAAAAGTTTAAAAAATGTATACAACTTGTAAAGCGAGAAAAAATAGAATAATAAAAGTCGAGGAGCTAAAGTTGGATTGTTTGTAGTTGAAATTCATTTTCTTAGTTTTAATATTCATGTTTCAAAAAGGGGGGGGGGGGGAATCACCATTTTTCTACTTTTAAAAACTTGTATTACTAGGGGTTTGTTGATACTGTAGTAACAAATATATATTTGTGGTATTGTGGAGTACTTGACTCTGGTGTTGCAGAATTTACAGACCACATGACTCTTGACGAAGTCGTAACTGAATTCATTTGTTTTCAAACCAAAATATGTCCAAATATCAGCTTTAAAAGCTGCGGGAGTCACTGTATCCTCTCGTCCTCAGTCATCGCCAGGATCTCGCAGGATTTTATTGATCTTTCAAGTGAGTAATTAAGTAAGGAAATTATTATTTTTAACACACTTTTCTAGACTAGGGTCACAGAGCGCTTAAACAATATAAAACAATACACAGTCGAGTGAGGAGGACTTAATGACAGCTGCCATCTAGTGGCTGGAGGTTTAATCACAACACAAAAATAATACCGTAAATATTTGTTAACAAGTCAGAAAAGGTTAAAAAAAAAGTATTTATTTATTAATATATTTGTAATCATAAAAGTGGTAACAAGTACATTGGTTGATGCTTCTGTTGCTCTGACACTGAAAAGTCTGTGAACTTCTCCAGAGGTTTTTGAACTCATGACCAAGTCAAAGTCCGGGTTATTTCATAACTACACACATGTCGGGCGTCATGCTATTGACACAGAACTGTGACATGAACTGTGACATGAACTGAGACATGAACTGACTTCCAAAGTGCCGAGCACGAGAGCTTCCATGTGATGTTTTGCAGAAAACAGAGCGTCCCTCTGTAAACACTGGTGTCATTGTCCGAGCTTCCTTCTCGCAATCTTCAGGTCACGTGATCATCTTCTGAGAAGTTCCTTCAACAGTGACTTGTTGTCGGATTCACAACAGTCGGAAACTACATGATCCAAGCATGTTCAGAGCAGCTGCTGATCTCTGTAAATGCTACGAGCAGAACTAGCTGGAGTAAAGGTTTTGGCTACGCTAACGTAGCTCATTTGCTAATTTAACTTAATTGCTAATAAACAAGAGGTTTCTATACTTTGTGACTCAAATTTACTTCATATAATTGAGTACTTTAACACGACTGCTCTGCTAATTCAGCTTGACGTTTATACTTAAAGTTAAATTTGTACAGCGTTTTTAAGCTAAGCAAGCTAATGCAGCTAGCAGTCGCTAGTTTGATTAACTTTATTAACAAAATTTACAACATCTGTGAGCTACAATGAAACATATTCAGTGTAAAGAAACATAGAATAGAATCTTTTTTTTTCAGCTGAATTCACTTTTTTCTATTCTATGGAATCTTAACACGAAACACTTAGATTGTCATTATTTATACATTTTAGTGTGAATATAAACTTTGATAAATATGTCATTACAAATTCAAACACCATGAAAAATTCAATTGGTCTCATAAATATTTTAGATAAAAATAATGTATTCTAGAAAAAATGATGGTGACATGATGCATTTAAGGGGAACCAGGACTGGATAAGATAAGTTAAGTAATACTTGACTAATCAATAATAAAAGTCTTGGATTCATATACAAAGGTTTACTCGGATTAATTAATTAAAATAATGAATCATCTCAGATCTCTCTGCACTTTTAAGTAGTTTAAAGAAGAGAACTGGATCCAAATGAATTTCAAATTCACTCAGGAATGTAACTCCAGCTCCATGAACGAGTCCTTCAGAGATATTTTGGGCAAAAAAAACCTCTTCCAAACTAACCCCGGACTGACTTGTAAACAACTCAAGTTTCCATTCGTCTCCTCCTCTTCTCCTCTGCATCCCTCGCTTATCGAGCTTCTGGGACCTTGATTGTTTTCCAGGGTTGTGAGAGAGAAGGAATGTAACTGTTGGAACTTTAACAGCCTCCAGATGTGGAGGAGGTCATGTTGAGCGAACGAGAGAGAGGCCTCCTAACTTTACCACCTTCACCTGGTGTCGATCTCTGACTCGTTTTCAACAACATCCTGATCCGTTAGAAAGATCTACAGATGAATCTGCCGAAAGAACAACTTTAAAACTTTGTCTCTCGAGAGAGTTAAAGCTAACGTCAGGAAGGAAAGAAGGACTGAAGAGGAAGAGAGCGTTACATCATCTCTCAACTGTAAAAATATATTTAGGGGAGTTAAAACGTCTTCTTCAAGATCTATTATACAAATGGTTTTTATGTATTTCAAGGTTTTCATTTAAAAATGTATTTGTTTTCATCTTGAAGATTGAAAAACAATAAAATATTGAAGATGAAATATTATGGTTTATCATCAGAGAGAGAAAAAGTACAAATAAAACTTTGTTTAAAAAAGTGCAAACTTGCATCGTTGCTAATGTTGACGTTACAATTACACTGTTCTTACACCAGGAGGTGCCAAAAACAAATGTCTAATATTGTGAAGTGTCGCTTTAAAGGTCAATTAACGCAGACTCTCCTGACATGAAGTAAATGTTCTCTTCGACAAGATACAGTAAGTCCCTCATCATCACCATGATTTCAACGTATTACTTTATAAAGTTTCTCTGAAATCTGGGCGAACGAGAGGTTACAAGAGTCCATTATGGCGTAATAATGGCTTCACTTCTCCTCCAGCCAGCTCTTATCACACCCGCTTTGTTTATACAACAAGTCCCTTGGTGGTGGAGACTTCCACGATCAATGACGCACAGCGACAAACAAAAAAGTCCTGACTCAAGTTCTCAAAACCGTTTTTGAATAAACAACATCATATTTTGTCGCCACATTCCCAAAAAACTTTATTCATTTTTAGTGACTTCCTTATTCTATGTGTTTATGAACTTGGTTTTTTGGGGGTTTCCAACAATTCTGAACCGAGCTCGGGCCCTGAGAAGATGGTGATCCGAGTCTTAGAACAAAATCTAACCGTCTCCAAGTGTCCTCATTTCTAACTAACCCAGAAGAGTATAAAAGAAAAAACTTTAATACTTTCAAACACAAAATGAAAAATATTTAAAGTAAAACTTCAACTCCCCGAGTTCAATCTTCTGGTGGTTTCGCAAGAACTCGGGTCCAGCTGAATCAGTCTCAAGAGCCTCCACATCTGGAGTTGGGGGTTGTTGCTCGGAGCAGCTTTGATGGATTCCAGACTGAGTTTTGGTACGAAGGAGGTTCTTATGTAAGAAAGAAAACGTTGAGATGATTTGTACGAGTCACAGAATCTGAGGTCCAGAGACCCAGATCCAAGGAAAACATCGGACAGGATCCGTGTTTGCTTTGGCCTCGTCGTTCAGCCGATATCTCAGAAGCTTCCTCCGATAGTGTTTCAACCACAGAAGGACGGTGGGTGAGAAGTGAACATGACACGGGAACAAGAACAGTTGAGGTTGAAAACTGCAGCAAAGACTCTTGAACTCTCTTTGTTTTCATGACCACCATTATATAAACGCTATAGAAGCGTCTGACAAAGAGAAAAAAACTTTTTATGTGAATTAATATCATCTTTACTTTTTGATGAATGTTGCTGTGAAAAAGAGAGTTGAATTTAAATTGATTGAGTTGTTTATTTGGCACAAAATTCGATTTGGTTAGTTAAGTTTAAATAGAACTAGAAAATGTGCATTTCCAGAAAAAAGTGCAGTGTGAATGATGGATCTGCTGAATGTGTAAACTGAAATACTTAAGTATTGTATAAGTAAAAATGTGTGGAAAAAGTTGAAATAATGGCATTAGGGGAAAAAACTGACGTGAAGACGTTGAAATAAAGGTTGAGAAGAAGAATAAAGTTGAATTAGTAGTAAAAGAGTTATTAGCTGAAGTACAAGTAGTAGAAGAATTAGTAGTCGAAGTAGTTGTGGGAGTAGAATAAGTAGTAGAAGTAGAATGAGTAGTAGTAGAAGTAGTTGTGGGATTAGAAGAAGCAGTAGAAGTAGAATAAGTAGTAGTAGAAGTAGAAGTGGGAGTAGAATAAGTAGTGGTAGAAGTAGAAGTAGTAGAATTAGTAGTAGAAGTATAAGAAGTAATAGTAGAAGTAGTATAATTAGTAATAGAAGTAGAATAAGTATTAGTAGAAGTAGAATATTTAGAAGTAGAAGTAGTAGAAGTAGAAAAGGTAGTAGTGGGAGTAGAAGTAGCGGAGTTAGTAGTAGAAGTTGAACAAGTAGTAGTAGAGGGTGTAGTGGGAGTAGAAGAAGTAGTAGTAGAAGTAGAATAAGTAATAGTAGTGGGTGTAGAAGAATTAGTAGAAGTATAATAATTACATGTAGTAGTAGCAGAAGTAGTAGTAGAAGTTGAAGTAGTAGAATTAGTATTAGAAGTAGAAGGGTAGTAGGAGTAGTAGTGGGAGTAGAAGTAGTAGAATTAGTATTAGCATTCACACAATAATTAATATGATATCCCAAAAAAAGTCTTCACTCCATAAACAAATAAGAGCAAAAACCAAGTTTGATGTTTTTTTCGAGTTCACTAAGGAGGAACATCCTGTAGAAAGAAAGTTATGTTTGCAGGATGATAATCGACAGGAAGATGATCAGGATGGGGTCTGGAGTGGGGACGTGCCAAATGTTGTTGTTTGCGCTAATATTGAGTTTTAAATCCAGACAAAATAACTTTTCATTAAGTTTTTAATTATAAAAAAAAATCTAAATGGAGACATTCAAGTCATAAATATTTACGATTTTGCAGTTAACATTTAAGTTGTTGTACATTTTATATACATACCAAAAAACTGGTGTATCCTCTTTTATGATTATATAACTAAACTTTGTTCTCGTTACAGAATGTAGGAAGTTAGAAATAAAAGTAAACATTATTAAAATAAGTAAAACAGAAAGAGATTAATGGACTTGACGTCTCTTGTTTGTCTAAGCTGACGTTAAACAGACACAAACTCATAGATACCAGCTTCATTTCTGCAGAAACCGGATGTAAATCGGTTTAAAAAATACTTTCGGTTTGTAGTTCAACAGATTGAAAGGTTCATCTGTTTATTTAAACTTGATTTATTTCATATCAAAAGTCGCCAAACAAGACATGCGTGACTTTTAAATAATTAAAAATGCATTAGTAAAAGTTGAGGTCAAGTTTATCTCGCGATATTTAGTTTTAAATACAGGTTTTAACTCAATGTCGTTCTTACCTGGACATGTTGGATTATTTCTGGGCAGAGAAGGCGAGTGTGTGTCTGGTGAGCAGCAGAGCAAGAAGATCGTTCAGACTCGTTCTCTTCCACGGATCGACGCAGGAAACGCCCTCGAACAAAACAAACAACCCCCGTCCCCGCAGGTCTCAGGTGTCTCAGGAGGGCGTGTCCAGGGAAGAGGCAACGCAGTGTTTGCGTCAGTCCAGGAGCCTCACGTGCGCCGCAGAACTTTAACCTGTACACGAGTTTAAAGTCCACCTGGAGCAGGTTCGAGCGCCTGCAAGTCACAACGCGGGGTCAAATATAGCGTAGAATGACATCAGTGAAAACGTCAAAGGAGATCAATAAAAATGATTATTGATTTCTGCTGATGGATCATTGACTTCCTGTTATATTTGTGCAAATAATGAATAAAAGTTGCTGGAATGTATCCCAGCTACCTAGGGTGACAGCAATGTATTTTGTATTTATTATCGATTAACACTTTTGACATTTGGCTTAATGTCTTTGTTTAGGATTTTTTTTTTGATAATTAATAATTTGAGTGAATATTTAAATCATAATTAGAATTTGAATCTCTGTCATTTTTAATTTTATGAAAAGTTTATAAACAATTAATTGGTATTTTATGGGGGAGGGGGGTTTTCAATTTCTTTTTATTTATTTTCCATCACATATTACGACAGTCGCAGTAAATAATAAGTAATTATTTTACATTAAAACATTTATATTGAAACTTGCGAAATACAAAGTGAATGTGATGAAAAGTTGTGTTTGTGATTTTTGTGTTACGAGGTAGTGACTGAAGTATTTCAACACTTGACACTGAACCTTTACACTCGACAATAAGACTCTTATAATAACACACACTTTCATTTGTTAATCTGCACTGTGTAAATAGTTACACTGTATATTTTATTCATGGTTAATGTTGCACAACGCTGCCAAAACAAATTCCTAAACTCTGCACTGATGATGACATTGAAAACAATTACAAATGATGATTCTGATAAACTTTTCATTATTATTAATTATTTAAATTAATATGAAACCAATTCAAAGAAAAAGCCATATTTTCTGTTGATTGATATTTTGTCATTTTGACTCATAATCACTCGATAAAACCAATTACATTTCAATGGTGATATAAACAACAACACAAAGAATCACACACTTCTCTTAGACAACAAGCTACTACACAATTGTATTGACACTAATATATCTACATATTAAGTTGCTCGTTGTCATCGCACACTCATGTGTAACACAAGATACTTATATTATTATTATTATTATATTATTAACCCTTGTGTTATCCCAGGGTCAAGGTGACCCGAAGGCCTGATAAAAAAATGTGTTTGTTGTATCCCTTGTGTTATCTCAGGGTCAAGGCGACCCGAAGGCCCAAAAACAAATGTGTTTTTGGTATCCCTTGTGTTGTCTCTTGGTCAAGGTGACCCGAAGGCCTGAAAACAAATGAGTTTGTGGTATCCCTTGTGTTATCCTAGGGTCATAGTGACCCGAAGGCCTGAAAACAAATGTGTTTGTGGTATCCTTTGTGTTATCCTAGGGTGAAAGTGACCTGAAGGCCTGACAACAAATGTGTTTGTCGTATCCCTTGTGTTATCCCAGTGTCATGGTTACCTGAAAGCCTGAAAATAAATGTGTTTGTTGTATCCCTTGTGTTATCCTAGGGTCATAGTGTAAGTAAGTAATTTATATTTGTAGAGCGCTTTTCCAGACCAGGGTCACAAAGCACTTGAACAATCAAAACAATACTCCATCTTGGGGTCAAGGTGAGCCAAAGGTCCTAAAACGAATGTGTTTGTTGTATCCCTTGTGTTGTCTTTGAGTCAAGACCTCCCTGGCTTCCATAAATACAGATACGGTGGTGAAGTTCGTTCACCAGGGACATCAAAATGGATACCACAAACACATTTGGGTCTCATTGACCCTGAGATAACACAACAGTTAACACACATCAACAACTGTCATGAAGAATCAAGTGAAAATCATGTTACCTACCAAAGCTGGAGAACATAATAGTACAAAAAAAAATTTGTGTCAAAAGATCTGTTTTAATTTTTCCTTCTTTCATTCTTGTCTTTATGTTCCATCATAGTGCTGACTCACTCAGATGCTTGCTTACATCACGCCGCTCACGAGTGATGGAATATTTATTTAGTTTTCATTTAAAATATTCATGTGTCCGTCAAACAAGCTTCTGATAACATTCACTGTCTTAAGATGAAAGAAACAACATTCATATCCTGTCAATTATAGTATAAATAAGACATGTTTTTATTTTAAATTTAAAGTGTTCAAAGCCTACTATTTATCTTCTTCCTGTTATAAACGGTTAATACACAATAAACAGATAAAATATGAACTTCCTGGTTGATGTAAAAAAAATCAATAAGTGCTTCTGCTGATATACTGCGGTGTAACTGGAGCCACAGGAAGTGTTACATAAGCTCAACGACGATGGTTCTGCAAGTTCTTCTTGCACTGCTGGTCCTGGTTCTGATCAAACGTCCAAAAGCACAACGTGTACCAGCTGGAGTCTGTTTTACATTTAAACTTACGTCACTGTCGTGAAACAGACAAAAAGGAGCCGAGAATCTACTTTTTTTTTAAAACACTTCTCACTTTTTGATAATTTCTAAAAATGTGCTTATATGTCCTTATTTAGATCGTATTTGTATTTATCGTCACAATTATTTATCGATAAACCTTTAAATCATTATGTCATAAAGGTGTTTGTCTCCCTCAAGTGGCGAATGAAGTAACTGCAGCCACGAGTACCTTTTTTTTTGTTTCTGGATCTTGCATCTTAAATTGTGTTTATGTGTCGCACACGTGACATATCAGCTTCACTTGAGACAATATTTTGCTCATACCTTTAGTTTTACTACACAGTAAATTCCTCTTTTTCTGTTTTTACATACGCCGCTTGTTTTGGCCGCTAGATGGCACTGCGCGTCTAAAGTAATTCCATATTTTACTTGTTCATCAAGTTATTGTACATGTTTGCAAAAACCATTTGCAACCAAATACATTTTTTTCCACTACTTACAAAGTGAAAATAAAAATATTTCCCACTTTAGTTTTAGAATTAGAAAATAAAAAAAGATATCAGAGAGCGCAGACCTCTGCCAAGCAGCTCATCCACACACGTTCAGATGTTAATTGTTTTATTTGACACATATTACGGTCATACATGTATTTCAAGGATATAATCAACTGCTTTGTTTTCAGCAATGAAACAGTTTAATTACAATGAGCTCAATATAATTGAGTTTTATAAACTATTTATTTTAAAATATGATTTTTCTCCTTTTTCCTGCACAAATCTTTTCCCTTTTTAAGATTTGGAAACGTGAGAAATAAACAAAGGGAAAACGAATTTGGGGAAAAGATGTTCATCTTAATGTTAATCATGTGTAGCTTTATTAGTAGTTGTGTAGCTTTCTTAGTGGTTGTGTAGCTTTATTAGTAGTTGTGTAGCTTTCTTAGTAGTTGTGTAGCTTTCTTAGTAGTCTCTTTTTCTTTGTATGTGTGTGTCTCTGCGGTTTTGTATCTTTCTTCTTCTTTTCTGTTTCGTTCTTCGTAGTTTTTTTGTGTCTTTTGTTGTAGTTGTGTAGCTTTCTTAGTAGTCTTGTGTGATTCTTTGTACTTTTGTGTGTCTTTCCTCATAATCTTTTGTGTCTTTCTTAGTAGTTTTGTGTCATTCTTAGTATTTTTGAGCATTTTTTTACGTAGTTTCATATGTAGTGTCTTTTGAAGTGACCTCTTTTGTGAATAACAAAAAGTTAGTGTGTACATTTCAAGTTAATGCAGTAGGTTTTTGTATTCATGACTTTCCATGTGACTTTTACTGTATGGGTTTGATCAGAAAGTTTTTTGTGTGTTTTTGATTCATTAATCACTGTGTGTTTTCTGTGGACACACAAACAAACCATTGTTTTCAGGTTGTGTAGATGTGTTGCAGTTTAATAATACTTTTATAAAGAATATTCTTTCAAGAAATAAAAAGAGGGAAAAAGACCTTAAACGTTCATCATGTTTATTAGTGAATAATAAAAATAAACACAAAATATGCTCAAGTTTCTTACACGATCGTTTTTAAATTTTCAAACTCAAGGCCACATGAAAAAAGTCAAAGATCCACATGAGGCTCCAGGAGGGTTTGATGTTGTTTCATGAGTTCATGTCATGTTCACCAGCTTCTAGTCTTTATAGACCTCCCTCCTTCTCTCCCTCCTTCTTCTTCTTCTCTCCACAGCCCTGTAATTCCTCGCCTGCTTCCATCTGCAAACATTTCTCTGGACCGCATGAGCAAAATAGAAAGTTGGGATCTTAGGTCTGTGATTTCAGAAGCTCTAAATAAAGCTGCAGGGGCGTGAGGTGGGAGGTCTGCAGGACACCCGTCATTAGAGAGGAGGCGCTCACTGTTCTGTTCTCGCAATAAAGTTGCTTCAAAATGACCCGAAGAATCTTTAAACGATGTTCAACAAAAACTTTTTTCTCAACTCAAAAGTTTCTGCTCCAGATGTGGCTCTGACGGGAACTTTACCCAAAAATTGGACGTTTGATCCTCAAAAGTTTGATTGACAGATGAGACTTTTCGTCGAGACTTTATTTTCATTGATAATGTTAAAACTAAAAGAAGGTGATGATTAATTATTAAAGAAATGATCATCAAATGTTCACATAAATACAATAAATACAAATATTGATGGATCAAGTCACAGATGTGTTTTAAACCTTTGAAAATAAAAGAAATACAAATAAAAAGATATATTTTTGCTGAATTACTCAATTTAAAATATATTTATTATAAATTTAAACTTACAGAATAATGATTATTGAATTTTTTGTATTTGAAGCTTTTTTTTAACGTTCTTGTTAAACCAATATAAAAATGGTTTCATTTGAATATTATAAAAAACTGATATTATTTGTTTGTTTGCTCCTCTCACGCATCCTTCTCCCAGCTGAACAGGTTGAGGAAGTTCCTGAAGCCGTCGTCGCCCATGAAGTCGAAGGATCCCTGCGACGTGCCCAGATGCACCAGCAGCAGCACCAGCAGCACCAGCAGCAGCAGCGGCACCAGCAGGTTCCATCCGGCCGCCAGGATGTTGTACCACTTGGCCTTGTCGGAGCATTCCTGGGCCAGCTGCAGGTTCCCCTGAGTCTTCTGGTCGCGAGCCTGGAACACACACGGACGCACAACTTTAACACACCTGCACACACAGCCATCAGTCGATGGGAGGAAACCAGAGTTTATACGACTATAACAAATGATCGGCTGCACGTTCTTGTTGGTTACCAATTTATTTGTGTGTCGTTCTTGTTATTTGTGTTTCTTTCTTTATAGTCTTGTGTCTTTCTTATTTTACCTTTCTTACTGGTGTGTGTCTTTCTTTCTATGTGTGTCTCTTATTTGTAGTTTTGTGCGTCTTTGTATGTATTTCAGTGTGTCTTTCTTAGTAGTCTCTTTTTCTTTGTATGTGTGTGTCTTTCTTCTTTTTTTTGTGTGTCTTTTATTTGTAGTTTTATGTGTCTTTTATTTGTAGTTTTGTGTGTCTTTCTTTGTAGTTGTGCATATTTTATTTTATTTTTTGTGTGTCTTTCTTTGTGGTTGTGTGTCTTTTATTTGTAGTTTTGTGTGTCATTGCATGTATTTCTGTCTTTATTTCTTAGTAGTTGTGTGTCTTTTATTTGTAGTTTTGTGTGACTTTCTTTTTAGGTGTGTCTTTTATTTGTAGTTTTGTGTGTCATTTTTAGTAGTGTTGCGTCTTTCCTTGCAGTTTTGTGTGTCTTTGCATGTATTTCTGTCTGTATTTCTTAGTAGTTGTGCGTCTTTTATCTGTAGTTTTGTGTGTCTTTCTTTGTAAGTGTGTATTTTATTTGTGGTTTTGTGTGTCATTTTTCGTAGTGTTGCGTCTGTCCTTGTAGTTTTGTCTTTCTTTGTATGTATTTCTGTGTGTCTTTCTTAGTAGTTGTGGGTCTTTCTTAGTAGTTGTGTAGCTCTCTTAGTAGTTGTGTAGCTTTCTTAGTAGTCTCTCTTCTTTTTTTTTTTCTTTCTTTTTTTTTTAGAATCCCTTATTTTTTTTTCTTTGTATGTGTGTGTCTTTGCTGTTTTGTATCTTTCTTATTTTTTCTGTTTCGTTCTTCGTAGTTTTGTGTGTCATTCATTGTAGTTGCAATTCTTTAATTTGTAGTTTTGTGCGTCTTCCTTAGTAGTTGTGGACCATCCTAAGTAGTCTTGTGTCATTCTTTGTACTATTGTGTGTCCTTTATGTCGTTTTGTATGTAGTGTGTCTTTTAAAGTGACCTCTTTTGTGAATAACATGTTTGTGTGTATGTTTCAATTTAATGCAGTAGGTTTGTGTATTTCCATGTGAATATTACTTTTACTGCATTGTGTATTTGTGAGTTTAATCGGACCATTTGTGTGTCTTGTTGATTAATTAATCACTGTGTGTTACATGTTTTCATTGACACACAAACATTACCTTGTCTTGTGCGCTTTTCAGGTGCATTTATCATGTGTACACACTTCTACTTCCATTGTGTTAACGTGCATCTCATTTATGTATTTATGTTTTTTTTAGTGTGCGCAGTTTGTGTTGATGTTGCACTTTAGTGTCTATTCATCTGTCAACGTTTCTTCGTCTAGTTTGTGATTTGTCTCCTTCGACTCTTTAATTTCCTCTGAAGACGACAATTATCGTGTTTGTGTCGTCTTTAATCTGACTCCAGCTCACAAACACACACATGTGTTGTGCGTCTTCAGGTCGTGTCGTCGCTCCTGCTGAGAGGAAATGCGTCGCCTGGACGAGCTCAGGTTTTAAGAGCGGCCGCGTGGTCTCTCTGCAGCTGTGCCAGAGGTTCCTGGACTCTTAAGTACAGGGTGTTGCTTCTCCGGAGCTAAATCTGTCGAATCGAGCCCACAACGCTCTGGAGAACCTCGTCCCTCAGAGCGCGACAAAACCTTTGTTGACACAGACGTCAGAGGAAGAACTAAATGATCGTTTTTTAGAAAGTTTGAGGCTGAATTTGAAACATGTTTGATGCAAATCAGAAGATTGTTCTCAAGTTTTATCTGAAGTAAACCTTTTTTTGGTTGAATTAATTCAACCCGATGCATGTTCGTGATCCACGAAGACAGACTTTAACCTCGGACTAGATGTTCTTCAAGATCAGTTGTCATGATGTTCGTTGTTTTGCAGTTTTTTTGAGGCAAAAAAACTCATTTTTGTTCAACATCCGACGATTAAGGAATAAAAATCCCATCTAATCATGTCATTTATAGCTCTGATTATTAAGTTGAGTTTAGAAAAATAAAATAACATGTAAAATTAGAGAAAAAATATACATTGAAAACCCAAAAAACTGTGAATTTAAAATCAAATTTTGATCAAAATTGTTCAGAAAAACCTGCTTGACCTCTGACCTCTGGCGACTCACCTTGATGGAGTACAGCAGAGCCATGAAGCCGAGGCAGCAGAAGTTGACGTACAAGGTGTTGCACAGCGACCAGACCAGGTAGTCCCGCGGAGGGTTCTTGCCGCCGGCGCCGCCCATGTTGACCACGGTGGATCCGGCCGGCTTGCGGGCGGACTTGCAGTTGGTGAGGGGGGTGCAGTCCGAGGGGAAGTTGTACGAGTGGTTGTCCATGGCTGGTCTTCTCCGGCAGAGTGTGCGCCCGCCCGGGGCGAGAGTCTTATATGGCGGCGTGGGCAGGAGGACCGGTGGGCCGGTTCTTCCAGACGAGGTCTGTCATTATGTGGTCCGGCATGAGAGGGACGGAAATAGAGGCCGAGCAGCTTGAATGTGGCGTCCATTAGGTGAGCCGAGTCCAGGTCACGACACACACACACGTGTGGTCGAGACATGAAGTGAAACATGTTTGAACGTCTAATTACGAGTGATTTATTTATAGACCTGCGTAACTCTTGTGCAGGTGAATCTGCTCTGTGTTTATGTGGTTCCACTGCAGGAGTAACGCAAACTACTTGAATAATAATAATAATAATCATCATGATTTCATTTATGTAAAACGCTTGTTTTTGGAATTGTTTGAGTTGTTTTAGTGATTTGGAGTTTAGTTCCGTGAATTTGTTATTTGTTTCAGTGATTGTGTTTTTGTTCTGTGAATTTTAATTATTATTATTGTGTTTTTTGGCAAATTTAGTTTAAGTGATTTTGTTTTCTGTTTAGTGTATTTGTAATTTGTTGTATTCATTGTGTTTAATGTTTTGTAAATTTTTATATATTGTTTTTAGTGATTGTGTTTTTTATTTTATTTTGTGAAATTTTTATTTGTTTTATTTATTGTGTTTTTTTAATTTGTCTTTATTTTAGTTATTGTGTGTTTTTCTTTGGGAATTTGTTATTTGTTGTATTCATTGTGTGTCATTTTTTTTTTTGTAGTGTTTTGTGAATTTTCCATTCATTTCATTGATTGTGTTTTTTTGTTTTGTGAATTTATATTTGTTTTAGTGACTGTGTTTTTTGGGGGAATTTATGTATTTGTTTTGCTCTTCTCGACCACCGTAGAAATTGAAAAAACGCACTAAAACTACTTAAACCGTATTCAGCCAATAAATCACGTTGAAAAACATTAAAGTAAAACACAGTTAAATAACAAAAGAAAGTTTAAAAAAAACAACAACATGAAGAGTATAAATGGCGACATCAAATTAAAACAAAGTCTATAAACTGTTAGTAGACAGAAACAACGTTAATCAATAAAGAAGATTTTGTGAGTAAAATGGCTTAAAGAGTTAGAAAAATACAGGATTAAAAACAAGATAGAAATGATGTAACATTTATAATCGCTAAGGTTCTAGTAGTAATCATGTACAGCAGAGTGGCGCAGCGGAAGCGTGCTGGGCCCATAACCCAGAGGTCGATGGATCGAAACCATCCTCTGCTATTTTTTTTGTCTTCTCGTCCGAAATGTTTTATTTAAATATTTAATTTAATGTCGACAGTTTTTCAAACAGGAAACATGTTCACGCGGAAAATACGTTTTCTTAACGCGACAATTGCCCGGCGTTTAAACAGAATGATGTAGCTCTACCGCCCTCTGGTGGCTAGTTTAAACAGATCGTGCAGACACTAAAACAGCAAATACTTGATGTTTCACACATTCACATCAAATATAGCTTTATACAACTATTGTGTCGAAAGATGTGTTACTAAAAAATAAACTCCTACAATGCTTTGTAACAAGTGGTATCGCGGAATGTTCGGGTTTTTTTGTTTATTTTGTGTCATCATTTCCTCTTAAAAAGTCTCACTTCTGTTTGTTTCCATGGCAATAATATAGTAAAGCACAGAAACAAGTATCAATAATAAAATAAACAAAATCAATCGTTAAATAATACTTATTGGACGTTTTGAAGTTCTAAAGGCAGGCGTGTAGTTTCTAAATCCGCCACTAGAGCCACACTTTAGTAAAGACGTTTTTTTAATTCAAACTACAAATGTTTATTAAACGAAGTTCATTCTGTTAAACAATTCGCTCAAGTACTTACGTAAATTACGTAAACGTACACTGTTGTGAGTTTGAAAGTACCTGTGATAATACCGTCAGTGTAGTAAGTGTGTTCGAGAATCTGGTCTTACTCTAAAACATTATATACTCAGTACACTCATGTTTCTCTTCAGAGCGTATAAATCTTTCGCCTTTTACTAAAGATTTCCGTGGAGAGGAACAACATGAGTCTTTAATAATTTTTTGATGCTCTGCTCTGGCGGAGCTTCCTCTTGTGTTCAAAATAAACATTTATAATTTATATGGGGAATTATAATAGTTTACAGTGACGTCATGTGGTCCCACATAGTCGTTCATGTTACTCCATCTTGTCGAAGATTAAAATGATATTTATAAAGAACGTAATTATTTATAACAATTAAATATTAAAATAAAAACAATGTTATAAATCATATTATAACCTTTTCTTATATATATAAATATTAATCAAATTCATAAATGTATTGTTTCAGCGCTTTACTATATTATTGCCATCGAAACATACAGAAGTGAAACTTCAAGAGGAAACGTACAACCAAGTGTTGCAAAGCATTGTGGGAGTTCATTTTTTCTTATCATTTAATTTTTTCCTCGCATCACTTGATGATTGACGTATATTTGCTGTGAAACATTTGTTGCTCTAGTGTCAACACCATCTGTTTAAATAAAGTTTTTAAATACGTCAATAAGACTTTACTTTCAGGATCATTTGTATAGTTTGTAACTTGAGGAATGTGTTTCTAAAGTGTTTTTTTTTCTTTAAGTGAGATAATTTAAGTGATTTTATTATGTATTTTGGCAGTTTATTTTTTTAGTGTGTTATATTAAGTTATATTTTATGCTAATGTGTGAAACATCAAGTATTTGCTGCTTTAGTGTTAGATGTTGGCGGGAGACAGATGTGAACGTTCTTTATTCATAATATCTCATTTTACTCTTTGACATAAAGTAACACGAACAACTATAAGACACTAAAGCGAGAGGCATATCATGACGTCACTGTAACTTCTATAATTCCACATATAAATTATAAATGTTTATTTCGAACACAAGAGGAAGCTCCGCGTGAGCAGAGCATCAAAAAATTGTTAAAGACTCATGTTGTTCCTCTCCACGGAAATCTTTAGTAAAAGGCGAAAGATTTATACGCTCTGAAGAGAAACATGAGTGAACTACTAGTACAAGTTTGAGAGTAAGAGACTATTCTCGAACACACTTACTACACTGACGGTATTATCACAAGTACTTTCAAACTCACAACAGTGTACATTTACGTAATTTACGTAAGTACTTGAGCGAATTGTTTGACAGAATGAACTTTGGTTAATAAATATTTGTAGTTTGAATAAAAAACAAATGTATTTACTAAAGTGTGGCTGATTTAGAAACTACGCGTCTTTAGAAGTTGAGATATTAGTTAACGATTGATTTTATTTATTTTATTATTGTCAAAGCACAGTAACTACTCTGATCATGTTCCTTCCAACGATACTTGTTTCTGTGCTTTACTAGATTATTGCCATGGAAAATAAACAAAAAAATAACCCCTGAGTTATCTATCATAACCTCAGGTTCTACGAGTTGGTGCGAAGCCCTCTAACGGCTTCGCTATTGGTTTACCCCGAGGCACCGCCTCGTCTCTGAGAAAGCTTAATGAACTCGCCACCCAGCAGGGGGCAGTCCACTTCCTATAAAGGCGGGAAGCACCCGCCGCACTTTCTCCAACTGAAAACTCAGCGAGAAGGGCGGCCGCTGGGCGACGAGGTTAGAGGCCTTCGCACCAACTCGTAGAACCTGAGGTTATGATAGATAACTCAGGGGTTCTACGTCATTGTTGCTCCGCCCTCTAACGGCTTCGCTATTGGTTTACCCAAAAAGGCGAAGCCTGACGGGATAAATGTACCCCCAGCTGGACGCCGCTCCTGAAGCAGCATCCCTAGGGCCCCGCCGGCCCAGGATCCAAGTCCCCTGGAGCCGTGGGCCTCGAGGGGGGGCACAGCAGCGCTCAAAACCGTATGAGCTACTGATCCCGCCGTCGCGTCGAAGAGATAGGCCTTAGCAAGGTAGACGTGGATGCCCAAGAAGCAGCTGAGCAGATATCCTCTGCTGCCACACCCCGCAAAAGAGCCACTGAGGCTGCCACACCACGGGTGGAATGTGCCCTCAGACCGCTAGGAGCAGATCCACCCGTTGCTCGGTAGGCCCGGATAATGGCCAGAATCTTTGGGCGGAACGCTGTGCTAGGACGCAAAGACACCGAAGACTCCTCGACGCCAAGGAAAGACACTCAGGGCTAATGGAGAGGGCACAAAGCTCACTTGCTCTCTTCGTAGTTGTTAGTGCCAGAAGGAGCGATACCTTGAAGACAAGATACCCAGTGGGACTTGGTCAAGAGGCTCGAAGGTCGGGCCTGTGAGAGAGTCCAGTACCAACTGGAGATCCCACTGAGGGCTGGAAGGCCTTGCAGGAGGTCGAAGCCTGCAGGCACCCCGCAAGAAACGTGCCACCAAGGGGTGGGCGCGAACCGAAGCACCCTCAAAACCGACATGCCTCGTCGCTATGGCTGATGCGAACACTCTCAGTGTCGCCACAGTCCGCCAGTTGTCCAGCAAATGTTGCAGGAAAGACAGGATACCGGAGACCAACAAGAGCTGGGGTCCAAGGACCTGTCTGAACACCAGCGGGAGAATCTCCCACTTTGAGGCATAAGCCTGTGTGTTGACGGGGCCCGGGCTTTCTCCAGCGTGTGGAGAACGTCCGGGTCCAAAGTCCCGATCAGCTCGTACCGTGCAGGAGCCACACCTTGAGAGGCCGGCCCAGCACCGGGGGCGCTGTCAGAGTCCCCCCTGCCCGACACAGGGCAGCGGGGCCCCAAGGGATGGCCCACGGGGCCATGCGCACCAGCTCTGGGAACCAGAGCGCCCCCGGGGAGTCTGGTGCTACTAGTATTAACCTCAGCCCCCCCCCGCCTCGCCCTCCGAACCAAGGGGAGCACGTCCGGGAGCACGTCCGGGAGGCGCGCGTATCCCTCCTCTTAGTTCAACAGTACCCCCAGATAAACTAACTGTTGAACTGGAGTCAGAGCGCTCTTGCTGAGGTTCACTGTGAACCCCAGGGTGGCAATATGGCTCAACACCTGTGTGTGAGCGCAACTTCCTGCCTCTGACCTGGCAAGGATCAACCAGTCGTCCAGATAGGTCAAGATCCTTACCCCACTCACTCTCAAAGGCTCCACTGCCGCTTCCACACACTTGGTGAAGGTCCTGGGTGCCAGAGAGTAGCCTAACGGGAGTCGAGTGTATTGAAAACACCCGACCCTCGAGGGCGAACGCAAGTACTTTCGATGTCTCTTGACTATCGGAATGTAAAACTACGCGTCGGTCAGGTCGATAGATGTCATCCAATCTCCTGGACTTACACCTGAGAGCAGTTTCTTGACCGTCAACATGCGAAACGGGCAGGTAGCTATGAACTTGTTCAAATAGCTGAGGTCCAGAATGGGCCTCCAACCCCCGGTCTTCTTCGCCACGAGAAGTACCGGGAGTAAAACCCTGTCATCATCTCGGCTGCAGGGACCAGTTCTACGACCTCCTTCTGCAGCAGAGTAGACACCTCGTTTCTCAACAGGATAATTCTCCTGCTCCGCCATACGCGTCCAGAGAATCCCTGAAAACGCGAGGGTTGACGGGCAAATTGTAGCGCATAGCCCCGCCTGATTACTCCCCCCAGCCAAGTGGGTCCCAGAAGTAAAACCAGGCGACTCCAAGCCGAATAATGTTCTGTCAGAACCGCAGCCCTGGCGAACCTTGGGTAGTCCTCCGGCCCGCCCCCTCAAACGTCCAAGAGCGGGCCGTAGACGAAAGGGCATCACACAAGCCGCGTCTCTATCTTTTGAATCCACAGAGCATGTACTCAAGTTGGATTCACTAGAACCCCCACTCTCATACATAAAATCCGGCTCTGTGGGAGAAGCGTGCAAGTGCGCGTGAGACACCTCAGATGCGCGTCGTGCGTCTTCCCAACTCCCTGAGCACTTCTTAGTGTCACCGGAGCTGACAAAACCCGCGATGTGGAGGAATGTGCTGGAGAATTAAACCGGAGCTGATGTGAGTTCTTAGGTCGCGCGCGCGTCGGCACCGCATCACTCACCAGGTCCAGTACATTCTCAAGCTCCGCTGGCGGTCCAGACCTGCTTGTCACTCGTGAGATCCGACCGTCACGCACCCCTCCAGTTGATCGACCAGACGGGGCGGAAGTTCTTCGCCCTCGCCTGGTCTCAGGACGGCGAGAAAACTCGCGCGTAAAAACACCAGGTTGCGTCAGTTCCATGGCGTTTCTCCGCCACCAAACGTGACGTCCTCCACGGTGCCAGTACTTGTAGACAGCGCTGTGGGGGAAGGAACAACCTCCGGTCAACATAGACATGTCTGGACTAGTTCCACTCACCTCAGCTGTCAAGCTCTGTCGGGCACGAGCGCTGGTCGACGCGGAAGTAAACACAGCTGACTAAGCCGGTCTCGCGGACCTCTGCTCGTCTGTAAACAAAACACACGTGGTTGGAGTCTGCCCCTCATTCGTGTGGACAGACTCCGTTATTACAGTCTCGGCATGACCCGGGCGAAGGGGTTTAAACCCTCCTTCGAACTGTGTTCTGAGAGGAAACTCTCGCCGTCTATGAACGGCGGAGCATGTTAGCTTAGCATTAGCGGCGAAAGTCTCTAATGACGCCTGTGAATACGTCACACTCACAGGCGGAAACACATGCACACTAACACCTCTCAAGTGAACCCGTCGAGTGCGCTGCAGGAGGGCCATGTGGCCTGCAAGAGATACTCACCTGATCGCTCTCGCATACCTCATGGTCGACTCCATGCAGCGAGCCAGTCGTCCTCCTAGTCGACGTCTGTTCATGATCGAGGGACGACTCAGCTCGACTCATCAGGGCCCAACACGTTGGAACGTGAGCTTGTCGAGTGCAGCGCACAGGACTGCCGTGTTGTTTTCTTAAACAACACGGCAGTCCTGTGTTGATCATAATCATGATCTGAGGCGGCGTGGGTCAACAAGCCTCGAACGCTTCCCGTCACTGTCAAAAGCCGTGGGAAGCGCTCGGAAGGCCACATAATCATCACGTGTGAAATGGGCCTCTAGGCAAAACGAAGCAGACATGTGTGTCTCCTCTTCAGGGAGTCTTCGTGCACACATGGTTCACTTCAATATTCATTCGCGATCATACATTCCACTGTCAGGGGCCTTCCTGCTGAGTTGAAAAAGGAGAAAGTGCGGCGGGTGCTTCCCGCCTTTATAGGAAGTGGACTGCCCCCTGGTGGCGAGTTCATTAAGCTTTCTCAGAGACGAGGCGGTGCCTTGGGGTAAACCAATAGCGAAGCCGTTAGAGGGCGGAGCACCAATGACGTAGAACGAACAATCCGCGATACCACGTTATGGAAAGCGTTGTAGGAGTTTATTATTTAGTAACACATCTTTCCACACAATAGTATTATAAAGTTATATGTGATGTGTATGTGTGATTCATCAAGTATTTGCTGCTCTAGTGTTAGCACGATCTGTTTAAATAAAGTTTTAAGTTACTTGAGTGACAAGTGTTGATGGAACATGATCAGAGGTTATTGTTGTATTTCAAAGATAATATATTAACAAGGTGATAGTTATATTTTAGAGCAAAAATCATTAAAATATTATATATATCAAATAAAATTCCATTATGCAGTAAAACACAGTTAGCATTTAAATATACACATTAAAAACGAACAATTTCCAGAGCGATCAATAAAGTGTATCTATTATAAAAATGAATCTTGCCAAAAAAGGAAATTCTAAAAAGAAAAATTAAGGTTCTTTTTTTTTTTACGTTTCAACATTTGAATAAGGAAGCACAGAAACAATATATTTATACACTTAAAGTTTATATTAATAAAATATATTATATACATGTATATATAATTACATGATTTACAACATAGTTTTGATTGAATATTTAAGTTAATTGTGTCATATTTCCTCTGAAAATGACAGAACGTTAAAACAAATCCATTGTTTTCATTGTCAATAATATATTGTACCAAAGCAACAACATGATACATGTTTAATTTTTATAAATATTACGTTCTTTATTCATAATATATTATTTTACTCTTCAAGAAGATGTAACACAAACAATAATAAACGACACTTTACGAAATAAAACGAAACAGAGGGACATCATTAAGTCACTGTATAACTTCTATATTTAATAAATATTTCTTTCGAACACAGGAGGAAGCTCCGCGTGAGCAGAGCATCAAAAAATTGTTAAAGACTCATGTTGTTCCTCTCCACGGAAATCTTTAGTAAAAGGCGAAAGATTTATACGCTCTGAAGAGAAACATGAGTGTACTAACTGTATATGTATAAGAGTAAGACCCTATTCTCGAACATACTTACTACACTGACGGTATTATAACAAGTACTTTCAAACTCACAATCGTGAACGTTTAAGTAATTTACGTTAGTATTAAAGCGAATTGTTTGTCAAATCCTGTTAATAAAGTTTTGTGTTTTCAAATTAACGCGCAACAGTGGGACGCGAGGTGCATCATGGGAAGGGAAGCTAAAGCTAATTTAGCATGTAGCATCGCTCCGCGTCATCTGTAGTTACACCCTTTGTTTGTAAATTGCATTATGATGGTCATATTTGTTTTAAAGTTGTTACGTTATTGTTGTGAGTGAAGTGGGAAACGTTGTGTAGCGAGAGTTGGTTCACTTGTCAACAGATGCGCTGTATCTTTGTTTATATCATTAAATTATTCATTTATTTGGCGCTTCTTTCTCTGCTCACTTTTAACAATAAAATGAACATTTCCATGTGATAAAGAGTTGTTATTTGTTCGCACTGGCAAATGTGGGTAGCTTTGATTCTTTTCGGTCACATAAAAATGACATTAAGATGTTTAAAACCCTCGTATTTGGAGGAAAACTATGTGTTCGTTATTTTAAAAAAAAAACATATAAAACGACCTTTAAAACACGTACCTTCACTCGACTCAAATATATAGGAAATCAACAGTTTCTTTAAAAAAAAAAAAAACGACTAAAACTATTTGGTTTAATATTAAAAAAGTTATTAACCAAAATCCAAGTGAGGTGTGTCTTTGACTGATGATCAATAAAGTTTTTACAAATATGTCAACCATTTTAATTCTTTTTAATTTGATCGTATTGGGTTTCTGGTCGAGAAAACATGAACGATAACAAAACAGCTAGAATTAAATCAAACAGGTGCACTGTTCCTCCTGTGTTTATGTGGGTTTCCTCCCACAGTCCAAACACATTGATTAAGTGTACGACTTTAAATTGTCTTGAGATAAAGAGATTTGACTGAATAAATGATTTCAAAGAGTAACAATCAAAATATAAACAAGAAACTTTAGCTTTAGTGTCTGTCACAGATTTGTTGTCTATACATATAAGTATTGTTGCATGTTTTTAATTGTCATCGTTTATAATGCTCTTCGTGTCGGCTGTGAACGAGACAAATGATTGACAGAGAAGAAGAAAATAATATTTGCATCATTTATTTTGTCCACAGAGTTGAAGCGACTCTTCCTGTCATGTTTCTACATTTGTGTGTCTACACAGAAAACAAACCTCGTGTGAGTCAAACCGCAAAAATAAATAACCTTGAGCGTCGACTCTGTTAGTGCAGAACACACTGATCATAGCAAAGTGTTCAAGAGACAAATTAAATATGATTTAATAAAGAGAGACTTTTGACTGATGCTGATTCACAAACGCGTGAGAGAAGTTCAAAGGGCAGCAGGTGATCTGTTGCCTGGTCACTCCAGAACCACAACAGCAAACACACAAAGACACACTCACAGAAACACCCACCCACAAAGTACATGGGCACTCACACATCAGCTGACAAGTGCATACAAAACTGAAGTAAAACACACACACATGTACATAATACACACTGAAAAACATGTGACACAAATCAACACATAAACACACAGTGACAAGTAGGAACACACCTACGTTTGTTATCTTGCACACATGCAGAAAAACACACACTCACACAAAAACACATTCAGAGGGACAAACACAAAAGCACCCACACACTAAAGCACACAAACACTCTCACAGAAACACACACACCCTCTCAAACTCACGCACACACACACAGTAGTCAAGAGCAGGTGTGTGTAGACCCAGTTGGTTCTGGAGGGTCCAGTCTTGTAGCAGTTGGTGATTCTGGGGGTGACAGAAGAACCAGAACCTTCTCACTTCTAAACTTTTATTTTGAAGGGCTGCAGGTCCGACTGTGTCGACCAGTTTCTCTCCACAGATCAGATCAAGGCACGCGTCAGTGAAAGTTTATTCAATAGTATCTTTAATGTAGAACTTATTCGTCTGGTTCTGGTCGTGTTGGTGTGAAGAGGTTCTGATCATGTTGGTGTGAAGAGTTTCTGATCATGTTGGTGTGAAGAGGTTCTGGTTCAGTGCCGAGGAGAGGTTCTGGTCATGTTGGTGTGAAGCAGTCCTGGTCCGGTGGTGAGGAGAGGTTCTGGTCCTGGGCTGAGAAGAGGTTCTGGTCCAGTGCCGAGGAGAGGTTCTAGTCATGTTGGTGAGAAGAGGTTCTGGTCCGGTGGTGAGAAGAGGTTCTGATCCGGTGGTCAGTGCTGCGCTGCTGCTCTGGCTGAAGAAAGAAACAGTTTTAGTTTGTTGCTCAGAATCTTCATTTAAAGATGGAAAACATGAATAAACGTAAACGATTTAAAACAAATAAACATATTTGATTTGCAGAATAAAAACAACCACGTGGTTTTAATATTTAAATCAATTTTTATTTTATTTTTTTATTTATCATTTTCTTTTAAAATTGTAGTTGTTAGTTTAAACATTTATTCATTTAAAATGTGGCTTTTATCATCAGATATAAAGTACATTTAAATTCTTACACTCAAATATCAGCTGACGTTAATTACTTAAGTTCAGTGTGGTTTTGTGGATATTAATTAAAAAAAACATCTGCAAATCAAACATGTCGAGGAGAAAATGCAAAAGTTTGACTTGTCGCACTCGCACAAGTCAAACCTGGTTTTAAAATCAAACACAAACACCAGAAGTCACCGTCAGTCAGACACTGTGAGGTTCAAACTACTCCTTTGAGATTGTGCAGGGACCCACAATATTGTGTGTACGTCTGTTTGTGGTCGATCAGTGATGCGTTCAGGGGTCGCTGCACAATCTCGGGAGATTTCACTACTTCTATGAAGAAAACAGGAAGTTCTACGAGGAAACAGGAAGTTCTACCTGGACACACATGCTCACCAACGTTGCTGTTACTCAGAATCTGCACAACCAGGAACAACCAATGATGTCAGTTAGACGACGACCTCGGACTCAGTTCAGTTGAGGAACCACGATCACGTGATCATATGACTATTTGTTTGAGGTACATACTTAAAATATTTACACATAAATATGTTGTACAACAAATGTTACATTTCTAGCGAAGGAGTCGTAATGTCGTGATGAAAATGAATGTGAAGATGAAAGTAAGAAGGATTATCACGATGATGATGGAATCTTGTTAACCAACTTGAATTGTCGTGAGGAAGAAGACGGTATATCACGAGATGAAGTTTGTACTTGTGCGGTAAAGTTGAAATGTTATGAGGATAATGTTGTTATGAAAAATACGGATTGATGAGGGATGTGATGATGGAGTTGGAATGTTGTGATAATTAAGTAGGAATGTTGTGAGTATACAGTTGGAATATCATGATGATTGAGTTGGAATATCGTGAGTATAAATTGAAATATCCTGAGTTTAAAGTTGGAATGTTGTGATAATGAAGTTGGAACGTGTGAAGAGTTGTGATATTCGAGTTGGAATGTTGTGACAATTAAGTTGAAAGGTTGTGAGTATAAAGTTGCAATATCATGATTATTGAGTTGGACTATAGTGAGGTTAAATTGGAATATCGTGAGTATAAATTTGTAATATCGTAGTGATTAAGTTGGACTATTGTGAGTTTAAAGTTGGAATATTGTGATTAGAAGGTTGGAATTTCATGATGATTAAGATAGAATTTTTTGAAGATAAAGTTGGAATATCGTGAGTATAAAGTTGGACTATACTGGATGATTACGATTGAATGTTGGGATAATTGAGTTGGAATGTCCACACACCTGCCATGACTTTGCTCTTGAAAGAAGCTTCTGAGGCCAGAGCGTGAGAGACCGTCATGATCCTCTTGTGCTGCTGCAGGACAGAGTCCAGCTCACTGAAGTCCACCGACTGGATACTGACACACGCACACGCACACGCACACACACAACAAAGTGTAAACAATGGTTTCTTAATCAATTCACTTGAACTGGGTCCAACATGTACCTGGATTTGGCCAGAAGGTTCTGGATACGCTGGGTCTTGCGCTCGCGTTCTTCCTCTTCCTCCGGACTCAACGGCTCCTCAGGGTCGGACTCGATGTAACGCTCTGGAATGGGAACCTTCGGTGGCCTGGACAGCTGAGAGAACCAGAGCGACAGTTGTGAGTTTCATCAGAATCAAAAGGTGTGTGTTTGTGTGTCTCACCTCTCTGCTGATGTCCAGGTCGTAGTCCAGCGGCTCCACGTCCACCTCTCGTACGACGCTCCTCGCCCGGTCGAGCGCTCGATACTCGTCTCTCTCCCTCAGGGGCTTCCATCCTTCGTCGCTCTGACCTTCGGCCCCGAGACGTTCCCCCGGCGGGTAGAACACCTGATAGAGGTCAGAGTCAGTGGGGCCTCGGAACATGAATTTGAGAAACTCATCTGTGTTGTTTGTTGTTCACTGATCAGCCGTAAATTCGACTATTTGTTGTGTCAACTCAATGTTTCTGCTTCATGTTATAAATCAGGGTTTAAGTAGCTGCAGTACACTCCGCTGCCGATGGGGGAGACAAACCCCAACTATTACGATCAAATAATTTATTTAATACCAAGTTTGGATCCATTTAGTAGTTTAACAGATTCGGTTTTTAAAAACAATATTATCCTTACAAAAAAATGTTACTGTGTTAACTACTTAACAAGTTTACCAGCGTCTGATCAAGTCAACATGTCAATCATGAGTAAAAACGTCAGTCACGTGATCATAATTGTTCAATAGCATTAGCTCAAATGTTAGGCAGGTTAGCAAAGGTAGTCATAATGTTACGGCTGATCAGTGTCCAGAATCATTGACTCGTGTTTAATAAGCTGCAGTGCGCCTGGCGTCAGCTAGGGGGAGACAAACACAGACAAAAAATAAATAATCAAGAGTTCAAATTTAAAGGTTCAGACGTTGATTAGAGTCACACACCAGTTAGATGCCGCGTGCGTGCGTGTGAGTGTATGTGTTTGTGTGTGTGAGTTACTTGTGAGTGATCATCCGAGTCAGCGTCAAAGCCATGCATGCAGGCTCACCGCTCCGGGGTCGGGATGTGATGCGTTCACATGCTCCAGTGGCTCGAGGTGTCGTATCAGTCGCACACAAATACAGAGAGACAATCACATCGTGCCCACACCCATGATTGGACCCACACCCATGATTGGACCCACACACACAGATCAGGGAAAACACGCCCAGAGTCGCACCAGAAGCCAGAAACTCTTTATTGTCCAAGTGCAAATTTCCACACGATGGAAAAGAAAAACGTTTCTTTAGTGACGACACAGAATTCGAAGCAGAATCTCCACTGGAAGGTAAAGAAATGGTCAGTTGTCGCACTAAAAAAAAATATTGTGTCGATTATTTTAGACATTTGTGCACAGATCATGTGTTTTGTAGCTTTTTTCACCCCACAGCCATTATTAATAGATAAAAGTGATTTTCTGTTTTAATCTATGATTTTTTTAGCCAAATATAAAGAGTTGAAACCATTAGAATGATCTTGGCACACAAAAATATTTTTTAAATAGAATAAAAATATCAAATAATTCAATTTAAATTCATTTAAATAAGACGCAATGTAGAATTTAAACCAGGGGACACCGCATCACAAACCAACAGTAGTTATAGTACTTATTACTAAGTAATAAATACATTCATAATGAAAGATTAGAGAAAACGTTAAATAAAGTAAATTAAAGTTATATTATAATATATTTTATGGTTAATTAATCAAATTAATCTCAGAATAAAATGATTATTTATTACGGTAAAAGGAAAACTCGTTCAAATATGTGTTTAACGCTGGTTTTCTGAACCTAAATCAGTAAAAATGAATCATAAAAAAATCATTAATATCAATAAACTATATTAGCTTAAACAACATCAGTTTTTATACATTTTAATGTCATTATTTTAATAAATCCACCTCAATAACACAAAACATCAAGGATTTGTGCACAAATCTCAAATAATTAACCTCAAAACTGACTTTTTTTTCTTCTGATACTTGCATTCTACTTTAGCTGCAAAATATGTGGAACTACCCTCACTGTGATCGTGAAGAAGATTTTAAAAAAATCATGTAAAACATTTAAAAAAAAAAAAAATGAAAATGGTTAAATTTGGCAAAAAATAATGTTCAAAGCAAAAAACTTTGTTCTGTAGACAAACATGATGCATATTAGTGAACACACCATATATTTGTCTGCATGTAACTAGTTGTTCAGTTCGTCTCTAGTTGAGGTGAAGTAGCTGCAGCTACATGAGCTTTTGGGTTATTGAAGGACACCCTAGATTAGCGGCGGGGGGGGATTGCAAGTCACACACATCACATCAGCCCCCCAAAAAAATAAAGTCTCCACACAAAAGTGAGTCTAACGTTCATTTCCCTTTGAGTGTTATTGCATTTCAACAAGTCCTCGATGCATATAGCAGCACGACAGATGTTAGCTCGACGGTGTTAGCATGGTAGCGGAAAAAAATCGTCGTCACAGAGTCAGTCGTGGTGATGACGGTATTGCTAGTCGTGGTCGGCGTCTTGCCAGAACACAGATTGTCATTAAACAAGCAAATTAAAACTTGACGTTATCGACACACTGCATATTGTATCGATGTTACTGTGTATTCATACTTTCATCTGATCGCGCCTTAGCTATGATGCTAACTCATCCAAGCGTTCCCTGGCACGGATGCCAACTGGACGAGGACTAAATGGTTAACAGAAAATATCATGAATGGATTTTAGGTAATAATGAAAACAAATATTTATTTTTTAATATTTTTTGTTTATTTGTGGATTATGTGTAATGGAGTTATTTTAACAAAAAAACACAAGTTTGGCAGCCATGTTTTTGATGCTTTGACAAATAAAGGAAAGTAAAAAATAATTGTGGTGTAAGTAGCGTTGGTAGTTAGTATTACTGGTTAACCAGTATCCGGATGATGGTATTTCTACAGCGGCTTTAGCAGTTCCGTACGATTGTAGTCATGACTCCTGACATGTCATGTGTAGTACCTATGATGGTATTCCAAGTGGCGTGTGAAAATTGTGACAGTTGTTGTGGCGTTCGTGTATCAGTGGTGTAGTAGACATGATAGTAGTATTGTAGTACTAACGGTGGTACTCTGGTGCTTGACATTGTAGTGAACAAGTGGTGTTTTTAGCGATTCCTGTGTTGGTTTTGTGGGTTCTAGGCGAGTGGTGCGAAGTCGTGTTTGTAGTTGTAATTTTCGCTGAAGGTGGCGCTAGTGGTAGGATTAGTCAGTTACGTAGTGGATCAAAGGTGGTGCTGGTGAAGTACTGTAATGGTGGCAGTAGTAGATTAACTGTACATCTTTACGAAGCGTCTCTAGTTTTCGTCTCGCGCATGTATTTCCGCCATATTGCCTTCGCGAACCATCGTTCAAGATTTCATGATTAAAAGACAGAGATGTCGGAGGTAAATCAGGGGCGAAGGCGTCGAAAGGCAAAACAAGGCACTTGAAGTTCATCTGGAGGAAAGAAAGCGCGAAGGTGTGGGTCATGATTTGTGCCGCTAACGTTTCACCTCAACCTGAAAACACTTCCCATCGCAACGTCATCGATATTCTCTAAATACCAAAACTCTACAAAATAGAACTGTACATCTATGTACTGAAAATATCCCTCGGTAAATAAATAGCTGATCGTTTTCTTCTTCTTCTTCTTCTGGTGACTCGAACAGAGACAAGACGGTTCTCTGCTAGGATTTACATTCACAAGTGTGTCAGTGAGGTCCCGCTAGGGGGCGGTAGTGACAAGGTCGAACCTTTTTTTAAGAAAAGTAAAATCGTCTGACTCGTTCTTAAAAAAACAAACTGTATTCACCTGAGAAAAAAAATATGCTCTGTTGTTTTTAATTTAAAAATAATTGTCAGGCTTTTTTTTGGGTACTTTGGTTAAAATGAATGATATTTTTATAGATTTCTCGACAATTAAATCATGTGTTTTAATATAAATAAACTGAATCCAAATCTATGGAAAAAAGATGTTTCATGTTATAGCTTTTTTGTTGTTGTAGTAGGTAGTTTGAATAAGAAAAAAATACGTTTGAATTCAATTTAAATAATAGTGATTAAAACATATTTTATTGAGTTTCATAATTAAAGTTTTATTTAATAAAATAGTATTGATTCAGGATACAATTATAATTAATGTTAAAATTAGAATCTAAATAAATGTGGTCAAGATTATAAAACAATATTTATAAAGCAACTCTTAGTTATAGTATTTTAATATATATATACTTTATCTAAATATCTCTAAAATGTATTTATGTCTCAAATTTAAACAATCTTTCTAATTAAATATAGAGATTTATGTTGTTGATTTAATTTCCAGGAAATATTTTAATTAAAATAAATATTTATATCTTAATTAAAAATAAAAAACATGTTGATTTCAGAATAATTATTACAGTAAGAAAATCTTTCTATCTTTTTTAAAATTTAAATAAAACGTTTGATTTCCTGGGAAATGGAGAAAGAAAAATTGATTTTTTCTCTCAAGTGAATGTGCGTCTCTATCTTGAATTATTTCCCACAATGCCCCGGTGCTCACAGTCCCCAGTGTTCTTAAAGCGTTAATAACCAAGTCAGTCCAGCTCGTTAGCCTGTTAGCATCGTTAGTTCAGAGTGCTAGCGTGTTAGCGTCCCCGCTAGGCTGTTACTACTGTGCGGCGAGAGTCTGGAAGGAGCGGCGGCACCGCCGCCGCCGGCGTCCGTGTCTCGGTGGCAACGTACGGAGTCGTAGATGAGGGAGGTGGGTCGCGGGAAGGAGGAGGAGGAGGAGCGCTGGCTGACCACGGAGGAGCGCTCGCCCTGGCTCAGGTTTCGCTTGCGCTCGCGAACCAGCGCCCTCTGGTGGCGCTTCATCCTCTCCAGCTGCTCCTCGGCGCTCATGCGGCCGCGGGGCTGAGCGGCGGGCGGCAGCGAGGAGTCGCTGGAAAGCAGCTCCATGGCGCTCCTAGGACGCTCCTGCTGATAGACAGAAGGATGAAGGAGGCCGGATGGAGGAGGTCAGACAAAGTGGAATGAAAATGGGAGGAGAGACTGTAGCTCATGAGGCGGGTGAGGAGGTGACGGGATCACACAGACAGAACCTCGTCAGGATTGAAGGAAACCAGAGACAGATCAGCACAGCCATAACATTATGACCACCTGTTACAAAACTATGTTAGGTGGTCATAATGTTATAGTGTATTTTCACACACACACACATATATATATATATATACAACTGATGAAAGGCAACACAATTCTGTCAAGTTTTCTTTCATTTGCTCTCAATGACCAGTTTGTTTCCACCGCGCCCGCACTCTCTTCTTCAACGCTTGACTATAGACTTCTCAACCTTTTATCTGAGATTTGCAGGTTGGTATCACGACTTTCAAAACATCATAAATTGGACAATGATGCGTCAATAAAACTCCCAATTAGTTTCAATACTTTCTCAACAACTTTTAAAATTCAAACTGCAGTTTTAAACGCTTTGAGGGTTACCTACCCTTCCTTTAATGAAGTATCAGTGAAGGAGGTTCTACTTGAGTGGGTCGACTGATGATTGAGAGAAAACAAAAGAAAGACGCTGAAATATATTCTGCACGAAAATGTCTTTGATCGACCGGGAAATGAAAATAAGGTCATGGATGCAGACTGTCACTCAACAACAATGGTCGAGTGAACGAGGTAGAGAGAGAGAACATTGACATCAGTTGAAGAACATTTAAAATAGTTTAATACGAGAATGTTTGGAGACAAAAACGACTGTTTTAGGGGAAATATTTTTTAATTTTAAATGTTAACATATTTTTTTTAAGTGGGAAAACTATTCTTGTAAATCATTTTCACTAGAGTAAAAACATTTTATTTTAAATATATATTTTTTCACTTACAATAATTGATTATATTTGAAGAGATTTAAGAGATTCTTATTATTGTGATTTAAATATCAAACTCTGTAAAAAAAAAAAAAATAAATAACAAATATATATATATATTTCTTTTTAAATACATTTATTGTATTTAATCCAATAATTCAGAAATTATTGAATTACAATTTTTAAAATAACATTTCAATAATAATGCACACACAGATGATTTAACTAGTAATAATCATTATTCTGCATATATCTGTTCTTATATCTTGCATTTAAAAAAAAAACATTTTCAACTTTTATATAACGGACTTGTGTTCAACAGATAAAGTTCTAATAGATTAACCATTTTAATATAAACAATACAAACTTGTACATGTATGTATGGGCTTCATTCTGTCTCATAAATATTTGTAAATGTAATATTTTATAAATGTAGTGATTTTCTTTCACCATGAACTGTCGGAGTTTAAAAAAAAAGAAAAAAAGCTGCGTTGGAGTCACACTGCCATCTAGTGGCTGTTACGTGAATCGCTAGAGTAATTGGGGAAACTCAGTTTTTATTTAATTGCAAACGTATTTACGAACAAATATTACGTTGACATTCATGGATATCAAGACTATTTGTAAATCACCCTTTGTACGTTTACAAATATTAATGAGACCATATTTCTGTGAAATCCAACCAAGAAATGTAGATTAAATCTAAACTTCTATCACTGTATATATATATATATATATATATATATATATATATATATATATATATATATATATCTCTAAATATATCTGGTGTGTACTCACCCTGGACGCGGAGCCGCCCGGACCTCTCCTGAGGGTGACGAAGGACGAGACGGTGTTGGACTGGGTCAGGTGTGACGACGAGCTGTAAAGACCTGTTGAACCAGTGTTTTAGTCCAGACCGGGTCCATTTTTAAAACGTGATCTAGTGACATTTCCTGCTCAACGTCTTAGTCGTGACGACAAGCATATCGTCACGGTAACAGAGAGCGCCCTCTATCCATCAAAAATATAACCACCATAGTAACGACTCAGTCTCGACAACAACTGTTAAGCGCGACTGAGGCATCTCCACTGGGGGGCGCTACAGCTACAGACAAATGCACCTTTATGTTGGTAAGGCTGGGGGTCGACGTCAGGACTGGTGTGTTGGTAGCTGATCATCGGCAGCTCAGGTTCACTCTGGTACGAGCGCAGATCCTGCAGAAGAAGAATCGTCAGAGATCCAGCATAAAACCATGACTTTTCACAATATAATAACATGTATAACAGTATTGTGAGTTTTAATTATTTTAAAAAAATTGTAAGAAATTGTCTTTCAGTTAAACATGGCCATACATCGGAGCGACTTTCATCCATCTGGTTCTGTTTATGAGCTTAATTAACTTTGATTTGAAGTATTAAAATTGAGTATTTAAGGTAATAAATCAAAGTCTCCATCATCATTGCTCGTGACTAGTGCGCCCTCTAGTGGACATCACCATGAAGCCAGAGCTAGGAATAGTTACAATAGTTAATGTTTAAGTATATCAGTGTCATGTAGATATTGAACTGTAGAATTTACAAAACATTAAAAATGTTGAATAATTATTCAAATTTCACTCAGAATTTAGTAATTTAATGACAATAATTTGTTTTTTTTTCATAATTTTTTTTTACGACTCTGTACCCACACTTTGATACTGAATTTAAAAGACTACAAATTGAGAAAATATTGAATTTAGAAAATTTGAAATTTTAATAATTGGATTAACAAATTCTCTCTCTCATTCATAATTCTTCATGTAAAATATATTTGATTAAAAAAATTAAATGGTTAAACCTTGTGTTATCTCAGGGTCAAAGCGACCCGGTGGCCCTAAAACAAATATGTTTGTGGTATCCCTTGTGTTATCTCAGGGTCAAGGTGACCCGGTGGCCCTAAGGGATAAATAAAAAATATTTTTAATAATAATATAATAATAATAATATAACAATTATATAATATAATATATAATATATAATATATAATAATATAATAATATAATAATAACAACTTTTTAATAAAGAAATAATTGCAGTAATTATTCAATAAAAGAAATTCAACTTTTCAATGAAAAAAACACGATGACACTGATATACTTTAATATTAAATACAGATAATAATTGTTGTGATTTTCTTCTAAGAATCAAGAGTTTAAAGCGTTGACTCGTCCTCGTACCTTACAGTCTCCGTTGACGACGTACCCGCCTCCCTCTCGGTCGCGCTTCCTCTCGTCCGACTGGCGCTTGAGTCCTCGCACAGACGTGTGGCGTATGACCGACGCCTCTTTCGGGAGGGGGGGCACCTCCGGGGGGGTCTCCTCGTAGTCGTAGAGGCGAGGCAGCGGCGGGCGAGGCGGAGCGCCATCTTCTGACTGAAGGACGACGTCAGGCTTCCGAACCGACGCCATTGATTTGCCGTCACTCACCCAACTGGACGCCTCGCTCTGGGAGAAGAAGCTGGAGGCGGAGCTACGGGGCGGCGGCCTGACCTCGGCGCTCGGAGAAGGCACGTCAGAGTCCGACACCGAAGGCACTAGTTTCCTCTCTGACGGTGGACAAGAAGGTGGGTCACGGACCGATGGGGCGGCGGCCGGACGGGTCTGCTCACCAGGGTTGTGGATGGAGTCGATGGTGATCTTGTAGTTGGCTTTGCTGGCGCTGAGTCCTGCCATCACGTCCTCGATCCTCCACAGCTCTCGCTTCACCTCGTTCTTCTCCTGCAGAGACACCTGCTGTCACTCAAGGCTTTAATCTAGTGATGCGTCTACAACAGGTGAGAGAATCTAGTGATGCGTCTACAACAGGTGAGAGAATCTAGTGATGCGTCTACAGCAGATGAGAGAATCTAGTGATGCGTCTACAACAGGTGAGAGAATCTAGTGATGCGTCTACAACAGGTGAGAGAATCTTGTGATGCGTCTACAACAGGTGAGAGAATCTAGTGATGCGTCTACAACAGGTGAGAGAATCTAGTGATGCGTCTACAACAGGTGAGAGAATCTAGTGATGCGTCTACAACAGGTGAGAGAATCTAGTGATGCGTCTACAGCAGGTGAGAGAATCTAGTGATGCGTCTACAGCAGGTGAGAGAATCTAGTGATGCGTCTACAACAGGTGAGAGAATCTAGTGATGCGTCTACAACAGGTGAGAGAATCTAGTGATGCGTCTACAACAGGTGAGAGAATCTAGTGATGCGTCTACAACAGGTGAGAGAATCTAGTGATGCGTCTACAACAGGTGAGAGAATCTAGTGATGCGTCTACAACAGGTGAGAGAATCTAGTGATGCGTCTACAACAGGTGAGAGAATCTAGTGATGCGTCTACAACATGTGAGAGAATCTAGTGATGCGTCTACAACAGGTGAGAGAATCTTGTGATGCATCTACAACAGGTGAGAGAATCTAGTGATGCGTCTACAACAGGTGAGAGAATCTTGTGATGCGTCTACAACAGGTGAGAGAATCTTGTGATGCATCTACAACAGGTGAGAGAATCTAGTGATGCGTCTACAACAGGTGAGAGAATCTAGTGATGCGTCTACAACATGTGAGAGAATCTAGTGATGCGTCTACAACAGGTGACAGAATCTAGTGATGCGTCTACAACAGGTGAGAGAATCTAGTGATGCGTCTACAACAGGTGAGAGAATCTTGTGATGCGTCTACAACAGGTGAGAGAATCTAGTGATGCGTCTACAGCAGGTGAGAGAATCTAGTGATGCGTCTACAACATGTGAGAGAATCTAGTGATGCGTCTACAACAGGTGAGAGAATCTAGTGATGCGTCTACAGCAGGTGAGAGAATCTAGTGATGCGTCTACAGCAGGTGAGAGAATCTAGTGATGCGTCTACAACAGGTGAGAGAATCTAGTGATGCGTCTACAACAGGTGAGAGAATCTAGTGATGCGTCTACAACAGGTGAGAGAATCTAGTGATGCGTCTACAACAGGTGAGAGAATCTAGTGATGCGTCTACAACAGGTGAGAGAATCTAGTGATGCGTCTACAACAGGTGAGAGAATCTTGTGATGCGTCTACAACAGGTGAGAGAATCTTGTGATGCGTCTACAACAGGTGAGAGAATCTAGTGATGCGTCTACAACAGGTGAGAGAATCTAGTGATGCGTCTACAACAGGTGAGAGAATCTAGTGATGCGTTTACAACAGGTGAGAGAATCTAGTGATGCGTCTACAACAGGTGAGAGAATCTAGTGATGCGTCTACAACAGGTGAGAGAATCTTGTGATGCGTCTACAACAGGTGAGAGAATCTAGTGATGCGTCTACAACAGGTGAGAGAATCTAGTGATGCGTCTACAACAGGTGAGAGAATCTAGTGATGCGTCTACAACAGGTGAGAGAATCTAGTGATGCGTCTACAACAGGTGAGAGAATCTAGTGATGCGTCTACAACAGGTGTGAGAATCTAGTGATGCGTCTACAACAGGTGAGAGAATCTAGTGATGCGTCTACAACAGGTGAGAGAATCTAGTGATGCGTCTACAACATGTGAGAGAATCTAGTGATGCGTCTACAACAGGTGAGAGAATCTAGTGATGCGTCTACAACAGGTGAGAGAATCTAGTGATGCGTCTACAACAGGTGAGAGAATCTAGTGATGCGTCTACAACAGGTGAGAGAATCTAGTGATGCGTCTACAACAGGTGAGAGAATCTAGTGATGCGTCTACAACAGGTGAGAGAATCTAGTGATGCGTCTACAACAGGTGAGAGAATCTAGTGATGCGTTTACAACAGGTGAGAGAATCTAGTGATGCGTCTACAACAGGTGAGAGAATCTAGTGATGCGTTTACAACAGGTGAGAGAATCTAGTGATGCGTCTACAACATGTGAGAGAATCTAGTGATGCGTCTACAACAGGTGAGAGAATCTAGTGATGCGTTTACAACAGGTGAGAGAATCTAGTGATGCGTCTACAACATGTGAGAGAATCTAGTGATGCGTCTACAACATGTGAGAGAATCTAGTGATGCGTCTACAACAGGTGAGAGAATCTAGTGATGCGTCTACAACAGGTGAGAGAATCTAGTGATGCGTCTACAACATGTGAGAGAATCTAGTGATGCGTCTACAACAGGTGAGAGAATCTAGTGATGCGTCTACAACATGTGAGAGAATCTAGTGATGCGTCTACAACAGGTGAGAGAATCTAGTGATGCGTCTACAACAGGTGAGAGAATCTAGTGATGCGTCTACAACATGTGAGAGAATCTAGTGATGCGTCTACAACATGTGAGAGAATCTAGTGATGCGTCTACAACAGGTGAGAGAATCTAGTGATGCGTCTACAACATGTGAGAGAATCTAGTGATGCGTCTACAACATGTGAGAGAATCTAGTGACGCGTCTACAACAGGTGAGAGAATCTTGTGATGCGTCTACAACAGGTGAGAGAATCTTGTGACGCGTCTACAACATGTGAGAGAATCTAGTGACGCGTCTACAACAGGTGAGAGAATCTTGTGATGCGTCTACAACAGGTGAGAGAATCTTGTGATGCGTCTACAACATGTGAGAGAATCTAGTGATGCGTCTACAACAGGTGAGAGAATCTAGTGATGCGTCTACAACAGGTGAGAGAATCTAGTGATGCGTCTACAACAGGTGAGAGAATCTAGTGATGCGTCTACAACAGGTGAGAGAATCTAGTGACGCGTCTACAACAGGTGAGAGAATCTTGTGATGCGTCTACAACAGGTGAGCGACGACAACAATCGCACCTGCATGGTGGCGCTGTGGGTCATGTGACTCTGCAACATTGCTCTCAGCTGCTCCACCGACCTCTCCAGCAGCAGGTACTCCTCCCAGGCCACCGCCATCTCCTGCAGCGACACCAGGTCAAACACCTCCTCGGCCATCGCGTTCTTCAGCGAGTCTCACCGTGGAGAGGCGGGAGATCTGGGCCCGGATGGTCACCAGGTCCTCCTGCAGGAGGCGCTGCTGGTAGGCGATCTTGTGGGCGTGGCCCGGCTGCTCGTGGTACCGCTCCATCTGCTGGTGCGACACGTCCAGGACGCTCTCCAGCTTGTCCTGGACACAAGAGAGGACACGCTCAGAACCACGGGTCTCGGAGGAGACTGGGCTCCTCACCTTGTCCTCCTTCAGGGTGCTGATCCTCATCTCCAGGTCCTTCAGGATCTTGTCCTGCTCGCACAGGCGACTCAGCTTCACCTGCAGGGGGCGACAGAGATGACGCTCAGGTGAGCGACAGCAGGAGCTCAGCACTCAATAAATCATCTACTTAACACTCAGCAAAGTCTGTTGACCTTTGATAACAGAGAGTGTGTGTGTGTGTGTGTGTGTGTGTGTGTGTGTGTGTGTATGTGTGTGTGTGTGTGTGTGTGTCATTAAACCTCCATTAGGTACACAAAACAAGTTCCCAATTTCCATGAAATAGGTCCATGAATTAAGCCCCTGCAGGTTAATGAATCTTCTGCTCATTAAATTGCTGAAACCTCATATTTCACATGATTTACTCCAAGTATTATTACAATTATTCTACATTTGAAACACATTTTATTTCATTAAACTAAGAAAATAACTCACAAGGGTTTAACTTTGAGTGGCTCCCAGTGTTGCTATTTCGATTCTTACCAGTTTAAGCAAAGGGTGTGTTTTGTCAAGAATCTGTTGATACGATACATAATACGATGCAGTGACAACGATACGGTATAAAGTAATACTGTAGTAACAATGAAATAGTTGTAGTATTGTCGAGTACTTGACTCTGGTGTTGCAGTAATTACAGACCACATGACTCTTGACGAAGTCGGAACTGCTTTCATTTGTTTTCAAACCAAAATATGTCCAAACATCAGCTTTAAAAGCTGCTGCAGGCACTGTATCCTCTCGTCCTCAGTCATTCCTGGATTTCCTTTAGCTGTGGAGGACGTAATGACTGCTGCCATCTTGTGGCCGGAAGTTTATGATTTTATGCACATTTTATTGGAATATAAACTATAACATCTATAACATGTAATTTATATATATATATATACAATAAATGAATAATTACTATATTTAAGAATATCTTATCTTTTTTTACATCTAAAGTTCTGATTTACAACTATATTATTAGCGGGGGAACCATCTGCAATACAAATCCTTAAATTTACATTTTGACACAATTTATTTTATTTTCATATTTTCTTGACCTTTAAAATCTCTCGCTATTGTTTTAACGTTAGTTTTCAGCAGGGCCTCAGATACGGCTTTTGCATTCATTTCCATAATGGCTACAGTACAGAGGGAGATTTTAAAGTTTGCATCAAAACTTAAAAGCAGTGAAGGAGGATGAATTACAACATTATAAATAATGTTTTTTTTATTATTAATTATTCAAATGTTCAAATAAATTAAATGACTTTTTTGATGAAAAAGTTCACTATTTTTGTATATATACATTTAGTTTTTTATACACTTTAACTTTTTATTATTATTTGTTTTTGACATTTAACTATTGATGTATTTTAACGGCTTTGGTTTGTAACGCTCGTCTAACCAATCACGGCTTGAGACTGAAGTTTGTCCCGCCTCACAATTTACATACTTCCAGTGAAACGAGTAAAAGACGAAGATAAGAAATATGGGAATTAAAAACAGTTACATTTATAATTAAATTAAAAAAAATATTCAGATAATAATTGTACAAAAGAAAAAAAGGTGAAGTTTATCAATAAATAAAAAAAAGCATAAGAAAAAATTATATGAGATTATTAATTTCAAAATGTTTATATTTATTTTCAAATTTATTTATTTATACAACAGCATTTCTGTTGTTTCGTAAACAAATTAGTTATTAAAAAAACAAGTAGATTTGGTGACAATTGTTGTGCAACTAAGTTTTCAATTTTTTGCTGCAACAAAATCAATCTCAAGCTGCTTCTAAAAAAAGTAGGAGTCTAAAGTTAGTGAAAAGTCAAAATGGCGGATCAGAGAGACAGATTTGTACTTTTAAGTATAAAAAAAATAAACAAGGATTTTTATCTCTACGTTCCATTAAATCCTTCATGGGATCTTTCAGCTCACTCAGTCTTTTCTCATTGACTATGTTAGCATAAATCCTGGCCTCTCATTGGTTAACGCTCCACGATTTGTTGCTGCATATATTTGAGTCAAAAGATAAAATCTGAAAGGAACGATGAACTTCTCACGAACTTTCCAGCAGCAGATATGAGTGATGACGTCAGATCCACGAGTCTCCGTGTCAGGCGTGATCACGACGCAGACTAAACACTCGTTTAAAAAACAATCCATCGATCGGTGATTACCACGCCTCGCGTTTAGACGTCGCGCGCGAGCAAACAGACGCGGCAGCCATTGATCCGGCTCCTCTGAGGGGAAACTGTTCTCGGGCGGAATCAAATATTCATGGCAGACGAGCCGCTCATGCATCTTTAAACAGCTCATGTTTACACTGCGATACGAGCCGGCGCCAAAGCTGCGGGAGACGTTTGGGATTAGACGAGCGAGGAATTGAGCGAATACACTGTGAACAAACTCACTGTCTCCTGCAGGTTCATCGTCCTGCTTTTCTGCTTCGCTCTCAGCACCTCGTGTCTTCTTATTCACAGCCTTTATTCCAGGCTCCACTAATAAACAGATTTAGTGTCCAACAGACGTGAAGAAATTTCATTTTAACAAACGCTGCGAGGATGACGAGGAAAACTTTAGACAGAGGTTCAAACTTTTTGTTGGAGAGGTTCGCATGGAATAAATTTGATTTGTAAATGACCACCTCTGTTTTTTTTAAGTACATTCGCAGGGGATAAGCGACGTCTGTAAAATAGTTTTACTGACATTACGGACGGATATGTCGTCAAATCCGATTCTACAAGATGGCTACGCCCGTTGTACCTCGCGCTCCATAAGCTAATACTCCGAAAGAAGCCACTGGACTCGAGACACTAAATTGAATGTATAGGACGAGGGCCGAGACCAACAAATGTTCGAATCAATGGTGCAACAACCATACGGTGTGGGAGCAGATTTACGCAGAAATGGGAAAGAAAGCATATACACAGCAAGATGGAAAAGCAATTACAATAATAAACACAGGGATGCAGATTCGCACCGGACTAGTATTATCACCCGACGCCTGTGTCATCTGATAATACAGCAGGTCATTTGCCGCGGAATTATTACATTACAAATCACAGACACAAGATTAAATCTCGACATTCTCCGCAGTTATTATAAATCTTACTTTAGTCGACAGGATATAGAGGCGTCTTAACTCAGAGTGGTCGCTCACGGTCTGAGAGGTTGCGGGTTGAATCCCAGCTACGGACGAGTTTGTGGTGTTGTGTCCCTGAAACACTTTACCCTGATTGCTCCTGATGGCAGAGCTCTGCATCGCAGCCTACTCCCATCGGTGTGTGAATGTGGGAATGCGTGACTGTTAAAGGCTACAAGATACACGAGATACAAAGGCAACGATAAATAGTGATCCTGTAGTAACAAGTATATATGTGTAGTATTGTCGAGTACTTGACTCTGGTGTTGCAGAATTTACAGACCACATGACTCTTGATGAAGTCGTAACTGCTTTCATTTGTTTTCAAACCAAAATATGTCCAAACATCAGCTTTTAAAAGCTGCTGGACTCACTGTATCCTCTCGTCCTCAGTCCACTGTATCCTCTCTTCCTCAGTCATAGCTCTCTAGATCTCTTGGCAAGAATGTGGCGATATGTATATATGAGGGTCAACGATACAATATATCGTGATACTGTAGTAACAAGGATATATGTGTAGTATTGTCGAGTACTTGACTCTGGTGTTGCAGAATTTAAAGACCACATGACTCTTGAAGAAGTCGTAATGTCAACAGGAATGAAAAGCGACTCACGTCCACGTCACTCTCTGCCACCTTGACAGGTTTCCCCGACTCCTTCAGCGTCTGACTTCCTGCGACCTGGAGACGGAAGAACGTTAAGATCTCAACCACATGTTACAAATATACGGTTCAATGACAACGATAGATATTCAAACATAGTTTGATGAAATATTTATGCAACATTCTGATTTCCACATGTTCTAAAACAGACCAGGACCTTCATTTGTCAGCGGTTTATCAAGAAGCTTCTTTTTTACTGATGTTGTAGTTCAGAACTTTCAACTTGATAGACTTTAAATTAACTTAAATTAACTTCAGATTCTAGTCTTTCACCCTGGTAAATGTAGTAAGTATGAGTAGTGCTATAATATAGCTATAGACCTTACTCACTTACACGTATGTATATAACTTTATTTTAGCATAAGATCAAGTAAAAAAGTTGCAAATCTTTTTATATATAGGAAAATATCCTACACTAAAATCTACATAATATACATTTTGTTAAAATAAAGACATCTTTGTTTTTTAAGTTTTTTTCTCAAAGTTATTTGTTTAAAAAAAAAACTTTAAACACAAGTTGATGGAAGTATATTATATATGTACAAGTATATAATGGTTGAATTTAACTAATCAAATGTTGAATTTATGTTTTCTTTATTTAAAATGGTAATTTTTAAAAAAATATATATAATTTAATTTAAAAGATTTTCAGAATGATGAGCATTCTTATTGTTTTAATACATAATTTGATATTTAATTCCTTTTTATTCTTTCTATTTTTCACTTAAAAAGAGCCTCTTAAATTAAATATAAAAATGTTGGTATGGAACTACCATCAGACAAAACCAACAGATCACAGAGCTACTTGATCGAACTTCCAGCGACACACAAACGACTATTTTTATATTGAATTTCAAATGCTATAAATTAAATAATATTGAGCTTAAAACATTTACTTTTAAGTTATTGGAATAAGAATGTTAGATGATATGTGTAAAAATTACAAAATTATTATAAAAATATGTAAAAACAATTTTGTATTATTGAAATTATTGAAATAAATGATTCCAAATGCTTAAAATAACTTGTTCACATGGTCGACCCAATGGAGTTCAAAATCATCATGTAAAAAACATCCATATTGAGCTGTACACTTGAAACACAATCTGTATTTTGGTTTGAATGTAGCCATTAGCGCAATGATGGTACTCTGGGAAAAAGCTGCAGTTGAACTTCAGCCTCTTGTTAAACAAAATGACACTGGAGAATGCCAGAGTAGAATTTAAACTGGTGTTAAAATAGAGATTCTAAAAGTGCTTGCGGTGCGTCAGGTGTGATCAGTCGAGCCGGAGCAGAACCGGAGTCTAAAAGTACCGTCCGTTGATGAATGAGGGTCCTGGACTCCTAAATCATTGACTCTTTTTTTGGTTTTTACGATCACAACTGGCACAGGAAGAAAAAAAACACGGAGGAGACATCGAGCGGCAGATAAGACGAGTCCGATCGTGACCGTCGCAGCACAGACGATGGTAGAAGCAGCTGCTTTACAAACCACCGGGCCACAGCACATGCACTGCCGAGCCGTCCCATGCTCACTGATCGACCCCCGCGGGGTTGCTGGGAAATTTGGGAAGTCAAATTTCACACGGGCACGAGACATCCGATGCCGTCAAGCCATGAATGTGTAAGCGATGAGGGGAGGAAGGAAGGGTCGGACGCATTCTCAACACTGGAGGCTCATGCACAAGCACACGCACCAGTCATGTGACTTCTGATTGAGGGCGTGTCCACATGACACAGAAACTCATAAATACACACATTTGTCGTCAACTAACAAGACAGTATACGCCGCCATAATGCGTTTAATCCTCCGCTATTTCACGGATTACTTAACGTGAAACAGTGAACTCCCATGATGCCTTTCTACACACCGATCTGTTAAGTGAAGCCTGATTGGTCGCTAAAATACTGTATTTAAATTGTTTATGTTGCCATGTCAAAGGGGGTTGACTGGGCGGCAAAGCATTTCGGTCACTAAGAGGGGTGTCGAGGGGATGACGCCTCAAATGCTGTTGATACATCATAATGTATAATGTTGATATATCATCAGTTTCAATTAAATGTTTTGTCTTCTAAAGAAGTGACAAAGGATAACTACGTCACAGTCTTGGTTTAAAATACGAATTAAACATAAAAAATATTATTATTTAATTTATTTCCACGAATACAGAACATATTTTTTAAAGAGAGTGTGAATACAAAAGTTCAAATATACTAAAAAATGCTTTGAAATTTAAAATAAAATAGAAAATATATTGATTGGAAAAAATATATAATGATGTATTTATTACCATTATAACATTGAAAAATATATCTTTAATTTCAATATATCTTCTCTGCTAATTTAACAATTCAATAATATTGTGCAACGTTGTATTAGTGTGAGCTACTCTTGCTTCACAAAATCATTTCCTGTTGACATTGGATCAGGTCCCATCAAGTCATCAAGTTAGAATCAAATAAATACTAAGTTTCGAAGTACAAAAGCACTGGATTAAAGGTAAGTTTGAGTAATTTTTAAGGAGCCTCTCAGGGTAATACTACGAACCCTTGCATATAACACTACTAAGCCTCACAGAGAAATTGTAGTTTCACTCAGTTATTTATTTTAAAGAAAACTTTAAACACAAGCTTATGGAAGTATATTACATAAAAAAATCCATGGAGCCTCGCGGAGTATAACGACGGAGCCTAGCGCGATAATTCTACGGAGCCTAGCGCGATAATTCTACGGAGCCTAGCGCAATAACTCTACGGAGCCTAGCGCAATAATTCTACGGAGCCTAGCGCGATAATTCTATGGAGCCTAGCGGAGTATTACGACGGAGCCTAACGGAGTATTACGACGGAGCCTAACGCAATAATTCAACGGAGCCTAATGGAGTATTACGACGGAGCCTAGCGCGATAATTCTACGGAGCCTAGCGGAGTATTACGACGGAGCCTAGCGCGATAATTCTACGGAGCCTAGCGGAGTATTACGACGGCGCCTAGCGCGATAATTCTACGGAGCCTAGCTCAATAATTCTACGGAGCCTAGCTCGATAATTTTACGGAGCCTAGCGGAGTATAACAACGGATCCTAGCTCAATAATTCTACGGAGCCTAGCGGAGTATTACGACGGAGCGTAGCTCAATAATTCTACGGTGCCTAGCGGAGTATAACGACGGTGCCTAGCTCAATAATTCTACGGTGCCTAGCGGAGTATAACGACAGATCCTAGCTCAATAATTCTACGGAGCCTAGCGGAGTATTACGACGGAGCCTAGCTCAATAATTCTACGGTGCCTAGCGGAGTATAACGACGGATCCTAGCTCAATAATTCTACGGAGCCTAGCGGAGTATAACGACGGAGCCTAGCGCGATAATTCTACGGAGCCTAGCGGAGTATTACGACGGAGCCTAGCGCGATAATTCTACGGAGCCTAGCGGAGTATTACGACGGAGCCTAGCGCGATAATTCTACGGAGCCTAGCTCAATAATTCTACGGAGCCTAGCTCGATAATTTTACGGAGCCTAGCGGAGTATAACGACGGATCCTAGCTCAATAATTCTACGGTGGCCTAGCGGAGTATTACGACGGAGCGTAGCTCAATAATTGTACGGTGCCTAGCGGAGTATAACGACGGTGCCTAGCTCAATAATTCTACGGTGCCTAGCGGAGTATAACGACGGATCCTAGCTCAATAATTCTACGGAGCCTAGCGGAGTATAACGACGGAGCCTAGCGCGATAATTCTACGGAGCCTAGCGGAGTATTACGACGGAGCCTAGCGCGATAATTCTACGGAGCCTAGCGGAGTATTACGACGGAGCCTAGCGCGATAATTCTACGGAGCCTAGCTAAATAATTCTACGGAGCCTAGCTCGATAATTTTACGGAGCCTAGCGGAGTATAACGACGGATCCTAGCTCAATAATTCTACGGAGCCTAGCAGAGTATTACGACGGAGCGTAGCTCAATAATTGTACGGTGCCTAGCGGAGTATAACGACGGTGCCTAGCTCAATAATTCTACGGTGCCTAGCGGAGTATAACGACAGATCCTAGCTCAATAATTCTACGGAGCCTAGCGGAGTATTACGACGGAGCCTAGCTCAATAACTCTACGGTGCCTAGCGGAGTATAACGACCGATCCTAGCTCAATAATTCTACGGAGCCTAGCGGAGTATTACGACGGAGCCTGGCGCGATAATTCTACGGAGCCTAGCAGAGTATTACGACGGAGCCTAGCGCGATAATTCTACGGAGCCTAGCTCAATAATTCTACGGAGCCTAGCGGAGTATTACGACGGAGCGTAGCTCAATAATTGTACGGTGCCTAGCGGAGTATAACGACGGTGCCTAGCTCAATAATTCTACGGTGCCTAGCGGAGTATAACGACGGATCCTAGCTCAATAATTCTACGGAGCCTAGCGGAGTATTACGACGGAGCCTAGCGCGATAATTCTACGGAGCCTAGCTAAATAATTCTACGGAGCCTAGCTCGATAATTTTACGGAGCCTAGCAGAGTATAACGACGGATCCTAGCTCAATAATTCTACGGAGCCTAGCGGAGTATTACGACGGAGCGTAGCTCAATAATTGTACGGTGCCTAGCGGAGTATAACGACGGTGCCTAGCTCAATAATTCTACGGTGCCTAGCGGAGTATAACGACAGATCCTAGCTCAATAATTCTACGGAGCCTAGCGGAGTATTACGACGGAGCCTAGCTCAATAACTCTACGGTGCCTAGCGGAGTATAACGACCGATCCTAGCTCAATAATTCTACGGAGCCTAGCGGAGTATTACGACGGAGCCTGGCGCGATAATTCTACGGAGCCTAGCGGAGTATTACGACGGAGCCTAGCGCGATAATTCTACGGAGCCTAGCTCAATAATTCTACGGAGCCTAGCTCAATAATTTTACGGAGCCTAGCGGAGTATAACGACGGATGCTAGCTCAATAATTCTACGGAGCCTAGCGGAGTATTACGACGGAGCCTAGCTAAATATTTTTACGGTGCCTAGCGGAGTATAACGACGGTGCCTAGCTCAATAATTCTACGGTGCCTAGCGGAGTATAACGACGGATCCTAGCTCAATAATTCTACGGAGCCTAGCGGAGTATTACGACGGAGCCTAGCTCAATAATTCTACGGTGCCTAGCGGAGTATAACGACGGATCCTAGCTCAATAATTCTACGGAGCCTAGCGGAGTATTACGACGGAGCCTAGCGCGATAATTCTACGGAGCCTAGCGGAGTATTACGACGGAGCCTAGCGCGATAATTCTACGGAGCCTAGAGGAGTATTACGACGAAGCCTAGCGCGATAATTCTACGGAGCCTAGCTCAATAATTCTACGGAGCCTAGCGGAGTATTACGAGGGAGCCTAGCTCAATAATTCTACGGTGCCTAGCGTAGTATAACGACGGTGCCTAGCTCAATAATTCTACGGTGCCTAGCGGAGTATAACGACGGATCCTAGCTCAATAATTCTACGGAGCCCAGCGGAGTATTACAACGGAGCCTAGCTCAATAATTCTACGGAGCCTAGCGGAGTATTACGACGGAGCCTAGCTCAATAATTCTACGGTGCCTAGCGGAGTATAACGACGGTGCCTAGCTCAATAATTCTACGGTGCCTAGCGGAGTATAACGACGGATCCTAGCTCAATAATTCTACGGTGCCTAGCGGAGTATAACGATGGATCCTAGCTCAATAATTCTACGGAGCCTAGCGGAGTATTACAATGGAGCCTAGCTCAATAATTCTACGGAGCCTAGCGGAGTATTACGACGGAGCCTAGCTCAATAATTCTACGGTGCCTAGCGGAGTATAACGACGGTGCCTAGCTCAATAATTCTACGGTGCCTAGCGGAGTATAACGACGGATCCTAGCTCAATAATTCTACGGAGCCTAGCGGAGTATTACAACGGAGCCTAGCTCAATAATTCTACGGAGCCTAGCGGAGTATAACGACGGAGCCTAGCTCAATAATTCTACGGAGCCTAGCGGAGTATAACGACGGAGCCTAGCTCAATAATTCTATGGAGCCTAGCGGAGTATAACGACGGAGCCTAGCTCAATAATTCTACGGAGCCTAGCTCGATAATTTTACGGAGCCTAGCGGAGTATAACAACGGATCCTAGCTCAATAATTCTACGGTGCCTAGCGGAGTATAACGACGGATCCTAGCTCAATAATTCTACGGAGCCTAGCGGAGTATTACGACGGAGCCTAGCTCAATAATTCTACGGAGCCTAGCGGAGTATAACGACGGAGCCTAGCTCAATAATTCTACGGAGCCTAGCGGAGTATAACGACGGAGCCTAGCTCAATAATTCTACGGGGCCTAGCGGAGTGTAACGACAGAGCCTAGCGCGATAATTCTACGAACCTAGCGCGAGAATTCTACGGAGCCTAGCGGAGTATTAGGACGGAACAGATGCAGACCAAGGGCCACATGTGAACTACACCTTTTCTCAGTTGATTTATTGGAAAAGACAGAGTCAAAGTTACGTAAAAATATAAACTATCATTCGCACATAAAGTTAAAGCTAAAGTATTTACCAACTATCTTTTCACAAAGTTTATCTTTTAAAACACTTTTTTATGAGTCCCTGTGTATGTGGACACACACACCAGCGCGCACACACACACACACACACACAAAGAGCTTACGTTCATTAGCGGCCTGAGAGGCCCAGCAGTGCAGTGCAGTAGTAAACTGTGAACTGCGATGATCAGGGGCTCTAGAGCTCCGATCTGGGAGTCAAAATCACAGAGACAGAGCCGCAGTCACAAAATTGACGGCTGTTTATTCTGGGATGTTCTGAACAAGCCCCCCGGTGTCGTCTCTGATGCTCCATTATTCAGACACAGGTTAGCAAAGTTAATTTAGAAAAACAGCAGGAGACGAGAACAGCTTCTTTTTCTCACCTTCAGATCTAAATACTCCAAATCCTTCTTCAGCTGCACGTACGTGTCGTCCGCCTGTCGAGGACCAGATGTCAGTGCATCCATGAAGAAAGTCTCTCTCGATGTTAGAGTGAAAGTTAGTCCGGAGTGGAGGGTTAGACAGCAAACATGCATCACAGCACAAAGTTTAGTGAGGATGAATCAGATTTGTGCTCAAAATATGATTCTTTTACATGTGATTTGTTGCTTTCTTTTTTAAAGAAACAATCAGAAATTAGAAAACTACTGATTTTCACATGACTAAATGTTATTCCTGTCGATACAAATCAAAATAAATAAACATGATTCAACTATACAAGCGTTTCCGATTAGATTTTTGGCACAAATCCGATTGTTAGACGTGACATTATCATGAAAGCTGCGTGGATGGAATAATATTTACATGTGAAAGGGGGTCAGACAGGTGGCGCTGTTGAGACATTTGTGAAGACAGTGAGAGAGGATTAAAATCATTTCAGTTTTTAAACTTAAAACACTTATTTTTGCCAACTTCATTGGTTGTTGTATCAAACTCCAGTTTAAATGCTAATGTAGCTAATAAAGTCACAGCACATGCTAACGTTGTAAGTTTTTAAAATGACGAGCAGGTTAAAAATAAACAATTAGACGTGAATGCTAACGCTAGCTTCTGTCGTTCTACCTGCTGCTGTCCATCAAAGATATTTACTTTTATATATTTATTATTATGTTTTTACCTGCTCAATTAAACTACTTTCTCATTTAACTTTAATGTATTTATTAATTTAAATGTTATTGACTTTACATTAATTCCATTTAATTTAATTGTATACCACAATACTAACAATAAACATGCTCTGACTTTGATCTTAATTAGCAAAGATGTCAATGCTAATGCTGCTAGCACAAAAGCTGAGAACAGTAATGACAACAATGCTAATGTCGTGCTGGCAACATGTAGCACGACTATGGTACAAACACTCACAGATGGTTTTCATTGTACGACAACAGCCATGCTTGATGTCACACCACGGATACGTGAGAGGAATCAGGTAGAGGTTGCCACGGTTGTTAACTCAGGTCGTCGGGGGATTCACGGAGTTGTTACCAAAGTTAGTTTATATTAGAGGTGTGTGTCTTGCCCACAACCTGTTGATGTGGTATCACAATACGGGGTCAACGGTACGATATATCGTGACACTGTAGTAACAGGGATATATTAGTATTGTCGAGTACTTGACTCTGGTGTTGTAGTGTTTACAGACCACGTGACTCTTGACGGAGTCGTAACAGCTTTCATTTGTTTTTAAAGAAAATATTTCAAAACATCAGCTTTAAAAGCAGCTGGAGTCACTGTATCCTCCTGTCCTCAGTCAACGTCGGGAGCTCATGGGATTTCATTCTGCCTTTAGCTGAGCGGCCAGTGTTGAAAGACTACGAACCATGAAAGAACTATGATACAAATTTATTTAAATTTGAAAGTTAAAAAAAAAAGTAAAATGAAGACATCGCTGTTAAATATCGGTTTATTATCGGGGAAAAATAATCGTCGCATATAAATGTATCAACGTTTTCTCACGCTAGCTTGATGCTAGGGATCTTACGCAGATTGATAACACAATCCTGCGGTTTAAAAAAACTTCAAAAACAGCTTTAAAGAAACAGAAAAGGTTTTGCTAGTGCTGGGCCAACACTTGCACTTCCATCAACTATATATATTCCACACATGGCCACTAGATGGCAGATAAGGATTTTAAGCACAACCCTCTTATGCCTCAACTAACACCTGATCTAGCACTAGAACCAAGAGTTTAGGGGCAACCTCTACCAGTTGGGGGGGTGACCGTGGGGAGCTGGCAGGAGTCCCCACCTGGGTGTTGCAGGCGCCTGAAAGCCCAAACTGACTGTTAAGGGTGGAGTGGCCCGAGCCGAGGAGGGGACTGGTGCTAGTGGCGGTGAGGAGGTGGTGGTGGTTGTTGTTGAGGAGCTGCTCTGTGGGACCAGTGAGCTGCTGGAGCTGAGCTAACGTGAGCTGGCGCGCAGCGGCCATCTTGGCCTGCTGCCGCCGCAGCTGGATGAGGAGGAGGGTGAGTTCGTCGGGCTGTCGGCACCAGAGGACAATAGATCCGACGCCGTGAGCCAAACAAACATTCTCTGGACCCGCCTTCACCGCGAACAACGTTAAACATGACGAAAACCGTTGATTGTTAGGAACGTTACATGCAAGACGTGACTTAATTATAATGAATTAACTACTTTATTTTTGAAGAAAAGGATCAATGTTTTTACAGTTTCATGATTTTAAATATATAATTTAACAATATACATCTACTTTTATTTTGAATTTCATTCATTTCAATCTGAATATTTAAATAATGAATTACATTTTATAATTATAACAATATTTAATTAAAATTTATCATCATAAAATAATAAAATACCATACATTCTTAATTATTATAATTTAAATCGTTCATCAATTGATGATAAAAATCTTTAATGTTGTGATTTTATAATACAATTTTGGTATATTTTGGTTTTTGTACAAAACCATATTTGACATTTTTTGGAGTATTATCGTAGACACTTCAATCTTCAAGTTGGTTAAATAGTAATAGTAAGAAGGTAAGTGAAATAATTAAATAAAGAATACAGTAATTTATTCTTTTTACTCAATTAAAATATTTAAAATTATATATAATATGTTTCACTATATTCTATTTATTATATTATTCATATATTTTTGTAATTAAATATTAACATATATAATACTAATGTTTATTTCTTAATTAAACCTTGCAAGACTTCTCTATTTTAATGATAAATAAATGAAACTAAAATAACAAGTGATATTAGAAGTGGGAGATTCAGACTTGGATCTGTTGAGTCGTTAGCAGAGGTCAAGGCTGCAAATATCACTTCTCACTGTTGCTTCTTTGAAGCTCCAATGATTGACACGTACCGTTTTGCCGTGCAGGCTCGGCGCACTGACGGTGTGAGTGATGTAGCCAGATGGCGGCATGGACCGGCGCTCCATTGTGGAAGTCTGGAGAAGCCGAAGAAACCGAATGATTCACACAAAATCTCTAATTTGACAAGTAGCAGCTGGTGTTGTTTTTAGCCGGTGAATTCTGAAGAAGTCGGACTTAAATCTATGTTACCTTGATCAGCTGAGACTTGGACCGCCGGGGGGACACAGTGAAGGGGAGGTCCACCAGTGACCGCTCGCCCGCGGGTCTGACCGTCACCCGCCCGGCCGGCGTGTGCGGTCTACGCGTGGGCGACAGGGTCCTGCAGGCGCCCGGCGGAGGCCCCGGCGGGGCGAGGTCCACCGACGAGGGGGGCACGGACACGCAGCGAGGCGACCCGTGGAGCTTTGGCGCCGAGGAAGATGGAGGCACGGTGGACGGCGGCCTGGACCCGAAGGGGTATTCGGGGGCAGGGGTGTAGAGCGGCGCCGTGGGACTGCCGTGGCGGAACTGATGCCGCTGCTGCCACTCGTACAGCTGCAAGACGGTGTGGGTCCCCGGCCCCGTCTGCTCCGGGGTCAGGCGGAAGTGGCTCATTCGGTCCTGGGCGTACTTGTACTCGCCCAGGCGTGCGGACGGCGGGCTTTGGCGGGGGGTCTTTGGCAACGTCTGGTAAGCGTCTATGGAGGTGAACTTGTGCTGGGTGGGCGGGGTGCGGCGAGGGAGGGTGTTGTCTCTGGAGGGGGGTCTGCAGAAGAGAGTTGAGGGGAGATTATCCAGTCAGCCCTACATCCATATACTGTGGGAGCCCATATGGCTTATCAAGTTTAAGGGCTTACTGTGGTCGCCACAGGAGCCAGAGCCATTATGGACCCCGACAACAGTTTGAACTGACATAACTCTTTATACCAACGGTGCCTAAGAACAAATTAACGTTGACCTTGACTTCCACCTACCCTTTGACATCGGTCTTCTGCACTTGAATCCAGTGCTCCACTTGCTCAATAGCACTTCGCCTCCGCTCCTCCTTGTGTTCCACGGGGGACGCCGGGACCCTCTGGTACGTCCCCGCCGCGATCCCGTTGGGCTCCAGGATTGGGCTGGGCGTGGAAACCAGGCCGTTTCTGGTGCAAACACTAGAGGGCAGCGTGGAGGCCGAGCGTGACGGCGCCCTGGAGGACACCCTGGACACCGGGGCCGAGGCCGAGGCATGGTCGGACTGCGAGTGACTGGACGAGGTCGGGTTGGCGGGCAGAGAGGAGTGAGTGTCCATCTCCAACGGGCTGCTTCCCGACGTCACCCCGAGATGGTTGGCGCCGGGGGAGTCCTTGTGGAAGCGCTTGTCCGCATCGCGGTGGATGGGCTCCAGCAGGACCTCGTGCACGATGGGCCGCATCGGGTCCGAGTCTGGCGTCTGGCGATGGTTGACGTGGTTAGAGTGGTGCGAACAGAGCTGCTGGTCCAACTGGTCCGAAGGTCTGCGGAGGGAAGAGAGACCTGAACACGTGGTTCGTGGAGTTACGCCGGCGCTCGCTAACCTACCTGACGACGGCGTCGGCGTGGTGATGCATCAGCGCCGCCTGGTTCATGGCCCTCAGCCACGTGCTCATGTCCTCCTGCGTGTCGGCGCTGAAGAAGTATGTTCGCATCCCACCGTGCTCCGCCTGCGAGCCAATCACAGAGCTTTGCTTGTAAATGTACGAGCGCTGACCAGTGTGGCTGGCCTGGTGGGACAGAGAGGAGACAAGGTCAGCCTTGGGAGGCGGCGCCGGAAGGACAGAGATACAGGGACGCGACATGCTGTGTCCGGGGAGAGAAAACAACACGACAACATGAAGACAAACACAACTGTTGACCGATGAGAGGAGAGGTTCTCTGAGCGCTGGAGAAACAACCTCAAGGAGCTTAGTTTATTCTCCAGAACATCTTCATGTTATTGACGACTAATCGTGTGGTCGTAGACGTTAAAACACATCAATCATTTCTTGATCGATTTGAGACAGAAAATACGATGTTAACGAAAAGAAAAACGCAGATCTGATCAAATTCGAGAGTCGCCACGACACGACTGGAAATGACAATTTACACTGAAAGAGTAACTGAAGACTTTAACCAGGTTTTTACTGAACAACTCAAGCTGGAGATTGAAGTTAGACTATAACGTATATTAGTGTCATCAAAGTATTGAATGTTCGAATTGAACATTTAAATTTTTTATAGTGTTAAATTATTATTAATTAGCTAGTTGTACAATAACAATAATTCAGTATTTTTTTTATTTTTTTTAAATGATTTAATCACATTTTTCTCTAAATTAATGACATTTGTTTGATGGACTGGATATTGTGATTCTAATCAATCAAACTACATTTTAATTTTAGTTTTTTTAAATTTAATGTAAAAATGTTGTATTTGTAATGTAAATATTTGTAATGTAAATGTTGTCCCCAACCATTTCCAGCTCAGGGCCCACTTTTAAGTCTCAAAAACCTTTGTGGCCCCATAAATAAAAAGGCATTATAATGCGTTCTCATTTCCTTGTCACATGTATAATACTCGAAGGAAAAATAATATAATGAAAAGAATATTTGAAAATGTTTAATTTCCTTTTAAACTGAACGAGTTTTAACATTTAAAACATTATTAGGTGTATTTTTATTTTTATACAATTACATCCGCCCTCCCACAAAAAAAATTATTATTTTGGAAATTATTTTGCGGCCCACTTGCAATACCTTCGCGGCCCACCAGGGGGCCGCAGCCCACAGGTTGGGAATCATGTCTCTAGTTCAACACTGCAGAAAACTGACCAGAAACTGTTTCCTTTAACTGAGAAAAATCTCTAAACTTGTGAAAATGATGACACAACACGATCTGGAGCTTATAATCCATGTGTTTGTGTCTTCTCGATTAGACAATTGTAACAGTTTATTTAGGTGTCGAAACAAGAAGGATCTGTCTCGCCTGCAGTTCATACAAAACTCTGCAGCAAAAATTCTGACTCTCTCTAGTAGAAGAACTCACATTTTTCCGATCCTTAAAACTCTTCACTGGCTTCCAGTTTCTTTCAGGATCAACTTTAAAATTCTGGTTCTTACTTTCAGATCTATTCATGGTCAGACCTTCCATCAGTGATCTGATCCAGCCTTACACCCCAGCTCGGGCTCTGAGGTCTGTGGATCAGAATCTACTGATATTTCCTGAACACGCTTCAGTACCAGAGGAGAGAAATCCTTCCAGACTGTTGCTCCTAAGCTTTGGATCTTCCTCTGTGTTTGATGATCTACTGACTCCTTCAAGAAACATCTTAAGACATTTTTATTTGTGCTTTTCCCTGATTTTCAGAGTCCTGTGTTTGTCTCATGTGTCTTGATCTTTTAAAGGATATATTTTAACTGTGTAATGTTTTGTTGTTAAATCACTTTGTCAACCTAGTCTAGAAAGATGCAAATAACATTTACTTACTTACTCAAGTAGCTCTGATATCTGTTGGTATTGTCTGGTGACGCTTTTATAACAAAATTTTCATTTTGAATTAAAAAAGTATCCGAATATAATTTTTTTAATTTGCTTTAGAAAATGTAAAAAGACTCAGAGTGATTCTCTGGAGTCACATACCTCCAAGAATCCTTCATTTCCAGTATTTCATGAACTGTCAATCACAACAGTGTTCACCTGCACAACACGGCTTTTCTTGGCCTCACACTGTAGAGTGAGCGAGAGGTTCTTCTCATTCTGTCTGAGCACGAACGCCCTCCGGGTGTTTATCTACGTGAAGACGCTGAAGAAGCAGCAACTCCTCTGAGGCTTAGGTTTGAAAACTACCTGAAACTCCTGCAGACACGAGTCTTGTCCTGAACTGACTGACTCAACATCATCTCTGGAGGCCAGAACTGGACGACCTTGCTGGAGTGACCTTCAAATACTTTAGAAGGTACAACAACGTTACACTGGTTACACTAGTAACAAGACCAAAAAACAACGGAGATTTCCATGTTTTCGTTCAAAGTCTGGCACCGGTTTTGGACAATACTTGGACGATACATCTCTTATATGGAAGTAAATATGTGTATAAAGTAAAAAACTTTAAGTATAAAGTTATACAGCTTCGAAATTAAACTTTCAATCTGAAAAATCAACATCATTACTTAATATTACAAGGAATTTTTTTTTTTAGTTTTTTTACATGTTGAATCTGACACTGTATTTATTCATGCATTGAAGAAAACAGCAAAAATAACGTTTTTTGAAATTTGATAGTTTTTCAACGTCTGATTTTGATGCTGTGTTTACTTCAAAAAAACAAACTTAAAAATATCTTGAAAGTCAAGCTATAAACTCTAGTCTACAGGTGGCAGAGAATTTAAAATAAACAAAACTAAGAATGGGAGTGACAAGATAAGGAAAATATACACTGATAAATACACTAAAAAAGGTAAAAATGTAATAGTATTTATTTTTGATTTAGATAAATTAAAAGATTACAAATTTAAACTTTATAGTTTTACTCAATAACACCGTGTTATGCTGCTCTACTCTGCTCCAAGTGGTCATAATAATATGGCAAATTATTATTGATGAATTAATTATCTACAGACCATGTGGTTTTTTTGGATCCAAAACCAAAAGAACCAGCGAACAAACACTTATTAACCAACACTGCACAGAAATTCTTCTTTTTTTTCCTCCTGAATAGTTAAGTAGTATTTTGTTGTAGTGTGACACAGCGACACTAATGTATTTGTCACTCAAAGGATATTTCTCTGGCAAAAAAAAAATATCCAGAGACCACTGACTATTGTTGCAGAAGAAAGTAATGCCAGATAAGAAAGAGGTATGTTCTTGCATCTGGGTGGAAAACCTGAATGTGTTGAATGTTACGAGGTACAATTAGTGATGAAATGCCAAACACATAAATAAATAAAATTACTTTTTCTTGTTCAAATACCACAACATAGTATTTACATTTACTCTTGAATGTTATTCTATGTTAATCTTTTTTTCTTTTCTTTTCTTTCTTAATGTGTCCTTCCATATCAGGTGTCTTTATTGTTAACGTGTTTGTACTGCTTGGTATAAAAGGAGCTGAAACACATATTTATAAAATACGCAGATACTTTTAAAAATCGATGGTTAGAAAAAAAAGGTAAAGTTTAACTGTCCCTCTATTAATAAAGTTTATACAATGTTTACCAAGTAAATCGCAATACATATTTCCCTTTGAGATGTTGTCATAGTCTTCCCTCCCTTTTCTTCATCATCTCATTATTGCCTTAATTTTTAAAACACAACTGCCGTTTCCATGACGCACCTCCAGCCCGACGGGCCGGGCGAGCCGCACACACGCAAACACCAGAGTCTTATCGTTTTCCGTCCACATCAGCGGCTCCATTGTTTCCTGTTTTAGCTCCATTAGAACAGAGCAGCGATTAAACGCAACACACACCATCAGCTGTTTAAAATAACACAGGCAGAGTCTCTCTGTCCTCGCCGGCAGGAATGCTGAGTGGGTCATTCAGCTGGAGAGCGTGATCGACGCGCCTACACGCCGCATTCACACCGTTCCTCGCTGTGGTCGGGGTCCGCGTGGGAGGTGGAGATATTTTCATGGCAATATAGTAAAAAGCCCACGGTATGAATTCCATTTTCCACCAGGTTTCACTCCGTCTACAGTCGCAATAGTCAACTTCTTAGCGCTGGCATTTAAGTAAGTAAGTAACAGTTGTTTGTAAAGAACCTTTCTAGACCAGGGTCAAAGTGCTTGAACAATCAAAAGCAATACTCATTTAAAAATACTCTAAAAGATCAGGACACGTAAGACAAACACAGGAGTCCCAGAAAATCAGGGAAAAGCACAAATAAAAACGTCTTAAGATGTTTCTTGAAGGAGTCAGTAGATCATCAAACACAGAGATCGTTCCAAAGCTTAGGAGCAACAGTCTGGAAGGATTTCTCTCCTCTGGTCCTGAGTTCAGAACCCATCAGTAGATTCTGATCCACAGACCTCAGAGCCCGAGCTGGGGTGTAAGTCTGGATCAGATCACTGATTGAAGGTCTGACCATGAATAGATCTGAAAGTAAGAACCAGAATTTTAAAATGGATCCTCAAAGAAACTGGCAGCCAGTGAAGAGTTCTAAGGATCGGGGAAATGTGAGTTATTCTACTAGAGCAGGTCAGAATTTTCGAAAACTGCAGGCAAGACAGCTCCTTCTTGTTGCGATACCAAAACAAACTGTTAAAACAGTCTAAATTAGTCTAAACGCTATTTTAAACGCTAGAGTTTTGTTAATTAAGTTCCAGTGTGGAAAGACCAGGGTCTCTACAAGCAGACCACAAGGGGGTGAGTTTTGATGAAGGACAAAGATCACAACAAGGGACTTTAACTTGACCAATTTTAAGTACACAAAATAGCGTCAGAAATGCTACAATCAGATGCACTGATCTTTATCCCCGAAACATTCGAGTGTGAAGGGCCTCGCCAGCTTCCATACAAATGGAAGCCGAATATCATCCCATGCAAATGAACCCTCGGGCCACGACTTTTTGTCGCCCTCCAATTACCCCGACAGCCGTCGTAGACAGCCATCGTCGACTGCTAAGCCTCGTCTCCCAAATCTTTCCGACCACTCCTCGTCTTTGTTTTCCACCGCTAATCACTTCCGTCGCTCTCGCCATCTCGTTCACTCTCTCGACGAATCCCCGCCGGCCCTCGGAGAGGATGTACGATAGTGTCAACTCCTTTTTTCCTTTTTTTTTTCCTTTGCCCAAACACACACTCCGTCTTTGTCCAGATGCTATTTAAAGACCCGCTGTGTTCACAGAGATAAGCCTTCGACAGTCAGGGCACCAAAACGCTTCTGATAAGATGGATTCTTCCAAACTTGACAGCAGTGGAGATTAAAGAAGTCAGGAATAGAGGCGAGGCTTACCTCGAAAACATGTCTCCCGTTTTAAAATATGAAGTGGTTTCACCCTTTTGTCGTTGAGTTTTACGATCTTTATCTGTTTTCAGATTTGCTACTTTCCGCTACATCGTCCTGTCTTCAGGGGCCCAGTATTGATCCCCAAAATGTCTTACCCACTTGGAGCTGCTGTGAGGGACTAACACTATAGTAGAAGTACGTCACATGAGATTTTACTCTCCTCAACTGCCCTTTCAATAACCCTGAGCTACTACTAAGAAGGTACTGATACTATGACAACCCAAAGGTTTCCAAGGGCAGACTGTAAGATGGAATCTCCATTACACAACAGTGGTGCCAACACACATTTCCTTCTGGAAACTGTGTGTGTTGTGTTGGAAAGAATGTGGCGGCAAATATAGAGGGTAAATGCGTTTGGTCTTCTGGTAGTACTCTTCAAAAATGAGTACGTAAGTAGGTAAGTAAGTAAGTAAGTAAGTAATATTTATTTATATAGCGCTTTTCGAGACCAGAGTCACAAAGCGCTTAAACAATCAAAACAATATTCAATAAAGTATATACTTTAAAGGTCAAGATAAAACTGATAACACAACAGGAGTTCCAGAAAATCAAGGAAAAGCCTGAACAAATAAAAAAGTCTTAAGATGTTGAGGGGCTTTTACTATTAACCCCACTTTACTTTGCTATGGGTTTCAATGGGAAGGTTGAAAAAAATGATGGTGAACAGGTGACGTCATATCTTAGTGTGGTTGGTCAGTCAGGTCTGCTCGCTAAGAAAAGGGGTCAACAACCGACCAGTGAAGGTTTCGTGGGAGGGTCTTTTTCTCGATGATTCACTGTCTTCTATGGAAGGACTGACGACCAACGTTCGCGGCCAAACTGGTTTGAATATCTTACAATGTAGAATGTAGTTGTTTCAGGGAGGCAAGGGTTTTTTGGTTGAAAGGTAGTGTAGGTGATTCCTTACAGTCACAAACTAATTTTAGCCAATCAATTAAAAAAAATAAATGCTCTTTCAAACACTGTTCATCAAATCATTTAACCAACCAATGGAAAACAACTGGAAGGTGATACTGCCCATCAATCTTAACTGGTATCTGGGATCTGTTGACGGTTGTCCTTGCCTCACAATTACTGGCCATGCCATGTCTGGAGATGGTGCTCGAGAGGAGAGTCTGAAGAAAGGAGTTGGACTTGGAGTTTTAAATGTAGCTTTCTTAGTTGTTTTTCAAATCTTACGTAACCCCCTATTAACTCCACTATTAGCCTGGAAAATGTGTCTTTGCAGATTGTGGACCTCAAATGAAAAACCGCGCTTGAATCAACAACCTGCCCTATTACCGTGTGGTACTCTGCTGCAACTCTTCAAAAGGGCTTAGGAAACACAGTGGTACCTGAAAACTCTACCCTTCTTTGACTTACCATCTCTGTGTTCCCGATACTCACAAGAACACTTTGAATTATTTCATGACTTAACAAGAGCAGAAGTTAACCCCGAAAAAAACAAGGTGGAGTTTCTCACGGACTCAGGTGAACTGCATGCTGGGACAGGATGTTACGGATGGACAGATGGGGGGAGGGGAGAAGCACAAATACACGATAAGCCCAGAAACCAGGTGGGGTAACTGCAGGGGGGTATAAGGGACAGAGAAGGAATCGAACCGAGGGACAAAACAAGCAAAAGTTACTCTGGACTCATGCAGACGAGGAATATACGAGGTACACCGTATATTCCAATCACCCCAAGAAGCCACACCGATGGAAGATGTCTGGCACAGAGAGAGCAATTGAAACAATAAAATACCTATTTATTGGCCGATGGTCACTGGACCACACACTCACAAGGGTGGCAGGGGCCTCCCAGTCAGGCAGCCAACCAATGAGGACAAGAAAGGAAAGAGCATCGAGTGAATTAGGGGGCGTGTCCCGGGGCTTTGAGGAACCGCCATTGGGCGATAAAATGAGTACAAGAAATGATTTGTTACCAGTATTAGGTTTCAGTGTGAGTTACTATCAATATTTTGATAGTTGAAGGTATTACCTGAATAATCTAAATAAACTTTCTAATTATACAAAAGTGTTATTTAGTTTACTTTGGTTATTACCTAGCTGTTTAAATTATTGGTCTGGGTGTCATATTAGAACTTCGGAATAATTTCCCCAGTCTTATAAATGCATAACTTGACTTGGAAAACCTTAACACTCAACGTCAGGTCGTTTTTAAATCCTAGAAATTACATTTTAATCTAAAAATTCATCAATTGTACCTTTAGCTGAAACCTAAAACCTAATGTATCATTCAAAATGTACGATTTATTCATCCAAAAAAAGAAATGTATCTTAACTTAATATATGTTTTGATCCATAAATAAATCAGCAAAAGCTTTTTTAGTTCTTCTAGCTGCACAGAAACTCTTGTAGTAAAAGATTAAAACCTGTATCCTGATCCACGAATGTGTGAAAAAACCTGATAAATATAAATAAAAAACCTGCAGTAAATTTAATCGTGGATATTTTTCATTGGTAACTAAAACTTTGTAAATACTTAAGATAATTTAAGTGTATTTTCTTTGCTTCTTCACCCATTAACGCACAAAATAAAGTTCAAGAGCATATCTCGAATAAATGTATTTAGGTCTTAAATAAAATGTATTATTATTATCATTAACCCGGTCAAGAGTCACACCTAATGGTGGTCGACTGACTTGCAGTGAGATCTTCAGACCACTTGGTGGCAGAAGTGCTGTGACAAAAGGCTCATTGATTTATATTCAAGTATATTCACGTCTAGGACATAAAATCAGAACCAATATACAGATAACTAGAGGTTTTAAATAAGGTATGCTAATGCTAACTTAATATACAAAGACTTGTACTCGCTAACCTTTGCTAGCAATTGTTTTGTTTTTTTACGATCTAGATTTAACTTAAAACATAGCTTTTTGCAGATATACTGTATATATATATATATATATATATATATATATATATATATATATATATATATATATATATATATATATATATATATATATATGTTAGCATTTCTTAATTGACACTAATCATTCAAATTATTAAGCTTCAAACTCAGCACAAGTTTCGTGTCAATCTTCCACATTATCATTTGCATTACGCAATATAGTTCAACTACCCTTAGCATTGCTGTGCTAATTTGGCTAATCTGCTAATAGCATCTACTCGGTATCCGAGTCCTCGCTAATGTTTTCTTTCATTGGTTCATCGCTGTAGAAGTTTTTTTTTAATGGAAAACAATAAGTTTTAGCTAGCATCTAGCCTTCCTGACATAGCCTACAGATGCTAACTTTTGCTACATTAACTTAGCTTTCTTGTGCGCGCTTTGCTGTATTGTAATTAGCTGTATAATAAAAGGAGCTAACTCCTGAATATTTTGATTATAAACCACAAAAAACACAGATTTAGTTGAGCAATAATAAAGTCGACACAAGCTTCATTTAGCAAAGAAGCTACATTCTGTTCCGCGCTAGTCGCTGACAGATAATCGTTAGCCACTATTGATGTTCTTCCACAGGTGGCTGAAGCCTGAGCGCAGTTATGTTGTTGAACAGCTTCGTTTTATTCGGTTAATCCTGAGAGCACATTTACAAGCTCCATTACTTTGGCTCGATGAGACGTTATTGTGTTTGAAGTTGTAGCTTTGATTGGTTCCGTTGCTTGAAGCAGAACAGCTGGATGAACGTTTGTGTTTATCTTCACTAGCATGCGCGCATGTACACAACACATTGAATTTTGGTGGGTATTTAACAGTTTCTTAGCTTTTATGACACATTCAGTCAAAGTCACAACAGTCTTAACTAGAAAAATGCTACATAAAAAAGTAAATTGTGAATTTAATCATTTCAGATAAATGCAAAAACAATATTATTGTAGTTCCTAATGAGGAGCTTGTTTTTTGTGCCTATTTTAAAAATTAATTTAGTTTTTTGTTCTACGCTAATTGAGTCAAACCCGGACAACAGTCGGAGAAACTCATGCCCACGTTGTTTGCTGAGAAGTTTTTACTTTCACATCGACAAGACTCTAGATGTGGATTTTCAACACAAATGTATCAAATGTTTGTTGTTAGCCGTCTCTGAACCAGAGAGCCCCCTTGTGGTCACTTTTGTCAGCACATATATAAAACTGAAGACAGCGAATACAGGACTCAGAAGCAAAGCAGATTTTTCACATTCTATTATAACTTATAAAAATGTTCTTCTTCACACTAGCATGCTAACAACTACATTAACTAGTGTCACAACCGCGTATTTTATTATAATGTCAAGCATTTAAACTACATTCAACTACAAATAGGACTTCTTTAAAGATAGTTTAGGACGTGTTCTTTTAGGAAGATATTTATGACTCGACGGGTCCGTCAGCGACAACTTAAATCAAAGCATCTTTAAATAGCTGGACCACAAGACTCCGGGGAGAATAAAACTACAGGCATGTTAAGTATTTGAAGCCTCAGTCAAGTGCCGGCTCTGAAGTACACGAACGAGAAGGTCAATGACTTGACCTCCGACGTTAAAACATAAAGAGTTAGTATTTTAAATGTTTTTAGATTTTCCAGTGAAACGCGAGGCTTACCTTGAAGGCATACTTTCGGCTGATGTGGTCCTCAGGTCCCACTGGTGCGATGACATAGCTGGGCAGAGGAATACTGCCAAGAACTGCCTCCTCTCTGCTGTCTGGAGACACGGGAGTGAGGGGGGGGGGGTGTCGGATAGTAAATACCACTCGTCGCTCCCTCTAATCCACACACAAATTATAATCCTCTGCCAGAGGAACGACCACTGAGGTGTTCCCGTGTCAGACTGGTCCAGCTGGACTTCAGCCACCAGTAAACAAGCTGGTAAACATTTTCATTGACGGGTTCATGTTCGTTGGACTATGTTTGTTTTAAATCTGTCGTATATGCCAGAAATAAAATTATATTTCTTAGAAATATTTATGGGGAAACATTTTTTTTTTAATTGAAAAAAATATCAGGCCAGTATTTACTTGATTCTAAAAGGAAACTTCTTGTTCTCAATCAACCTCTAAATGTCCTTTGGACTACTTGAGAAAACTCGGAGTACCCCGGAGTAAACCAATACGAGCGAGGGAAGAACAAGAAATCGTCTTAGATGAACCAACAACCTGTGAAGCTAACTCTAAAGTTTAATTTATGAAAAATGTATTTTAAATGTTTTTTCAATCATTCAAATTTTGTTTTCTCACATTTTATATTTTAATTTATTTAATTAAAAAAATTAAAGAACAGAATTTACTTGTTTTTCTTCTCCAAAAAATATCTTTCTTTTCTGTACATTTCTAGTTTTGTTTTGCTTGTTTATTTCCCCTTATCTATTTTTTCCACTGATTCTCTACGGAAAACTTCTCAATCAACCTCTGTATGTCCTTCGGACTGTGGGAGGTAACAGGAGTACCCCGGAGTAAACCAGTATGAGCTGAGGGGGGAAAACGGGAAATCGCTATAGGTGAACCTTCTAACTGTGAAGCAGGGCTAACTGTAGCGTTCAATTTATGAAAAATGTATTTTACATGTTTTTTTCAATCACTCAAATTTAGTTTTCTCACATTTTACATTTAAACATTTGTTTAATTAAAAAAATGAAAGACCAGAATTTACTGGGTTTTTTTCTCCAAAAATATCTTTTTTTTCTGTACATTTCCATTTTTGTTTGACTTGTTTTTTTCCACTGATTCTCTACGTAAAACTTCTCAATGGACCTCTATGTCCTTCGGACTGTGGGAGGAAACCGGAGTACCCCCGGAGTAAACCGTTACGTGCGAGGGGAGAACATGAAATCGCCACAGATGAACCAACAACTTTCTAAATTTGAAGCTAATGGCTAAGCTAATGCTTAATTTTAGTAAAAAAAATTCAACCAAAAATGATATAGTTTTACCTTTTTAAGATTTAAGATGGGTTTTTTTTATTCAAATGTAGTTTTCTAACATTTTATATTTCCATTATTTTCATTTTATAACCATTAAAAACTGATTCAGTAAAATACTTTAAATTACAGTAAAAAATATGACAGAAGAGTCACGTGACCTCGAGTGGACGCGCAGTGTAAGAGTTTAAAAATACAGCAGGACTTCTGGAGGAGACATTCCTGGGCGGCCTCACATGGACCTCCCGCCGGGTCAAGTTGAAGATCTTCTGATCTCACGACCTTCAGGAGCTCTTTCAGTAACGCTGTGATCAGACTTGAATCAGCCTCGTAGCTCCTCTTGTGTCGGCAGAGACGACAGACTTTAGACGCTGAAGAGTCTTCACGTGGAGGACGAACCTTTGAACTGCATTGATATCTTCTCCCGCTGAGGCGAGCGAGGACGGTTTGTTTGCGTCTCCGCCGAGGAACATTAGTTTAATGGACGCCCACGTGCACGGCGTGAGTCATCTCCAGCTCCATCGGTCAGCCGTAACATTATGACCACCACGCGACATGGAAACTGTCCGAGTGTGTTTGCTCGTTGTGTCTCCATCGCTTTGTGCGTTTGTCCTGTGTGTAGGTGCATTTGTGTATCAATGAATGTGTGTTTGTGTCAGTCCGCAAGTGTACATCTGCATCAACTTATTTTTAAGGTTTTCCTTTCAAATCGTACTTTGTTTTTGTCATAGTTCATAAGCCCTGACTGAGGACGAGAGGATACAGTGACTCCCACAGCTTTTAAAGCTGATGTTTGGACATATTTTTGTTTCAAAACAAATGAAAACAGTTACGACTTCGTCAAGAGTAATTATGTCCCTTGTAGCTTAAGGAACAATGAAATCCCGGCGATGACTGAGGACGAGAGGATACAGTGACTCCCGCAGATTTTAAAGCTGATTTTTGGACATGTTTTTGTTTCGAAACAAACAAAAGCAGTGACGACTTCGTCAAGAGTCATTATGTCCCTTGTAGCTAAAGGAACAATGAAATCCCAGTGATGACTGAGGACGAGAGGATACAGTGACTCCAGCAGCTTTTAATGCTAATGTTTGGACATATTTTGATTTCAAATGAAAGCAGTTACGACTTCGTCAAGAGTCATGTGGTCTGTAAATTCTGCAACACCAGAGTCAAGTACTCGACAATACTACACATATATCCTTGTTACTACAGTATCGCTATATATTGTATTGTTGACATTGTATTTCAACACGTATCGTATCAACAGATTCTTGACAATGTACACGACTGTTTGCATGAGTGTGTCTACACACCTCCATATGCTTAAACATCTACACACTTCCTTCCATATGTTTCTGTTCGTAAGTCAATCTGATGTGTTTTTTGTGTTCCTCTCTTTGTGCGTCCTGTTTTTGTATGTTTACATGTGTATCCACGTGTGTGTCATCTTGTCGACCTGACTGTCTGTCTGTGTGTTGTATTGATATTTGTGTGTCGACCAAGTGTGTGTGTGTGCTTCTTCTCAGGTTCACCATGAATCTATTCTAACAATTCAAATGTTCCTCAGACTCTGAGAACAAGTCCTGGAGTATAATTGTGTGAAGGTCACAGGACTCAGGTGTGTTTGCTCACCTTTGTAGTAGAAGAGACAGAAGTCAGACAGAACGAACCACTTCCTCTTCCACAGACGCATCCCGGAGCTGTCCTGCACACACACACACACACACACACACACACACACACACACACACACACACACACACACACACACACACACACACACACACACACACACACACACACACACACACACACACACACACACACACACACACACACACACACAACATGAGTCCAAGAGAGAAGGAGGCGAGGAGATAAGAAGTTAAGAAAGAAAGAGGTGAGGAGATGAGTAGACAAGGCAATAAGTGAGGAAAGAAGGAGGTAAGGAGAGAAGGAGACGAGGAAATAAGAAGTGAAGTGAGAAAAGAAGGAGGCTAGGACAGAAGGAGGGGTGTAGAGAAGGAGGCGAGGTGAGGAGGATGCAAGGAGATGAGAATTGAGGAGAGAAGGAGGTGGGGAGAAAAGGAGGTGCGGAAATAAGAAGTGAAGTGAGGAAAGAAGGAGGTGAGGAGAGAAGGAGACGAGGAAATAAGAAGTGAAGTGAGGAAAGAAGGAGGTGAGGAGAGAAGGAGGCGAGGAGATAAGAAGTGAAGTGGGGAAAGAAGGAGGTGAGGAGAGAAGGGGGCGAGGAGATAAGAAGTGAAGTGGGGAAAAAAGGAGGAGAGGAGAGAAGGAGTCAAGGAGATGAGAAGTAAAGTGAGGAAAGAAGGAGGTGAGGAGATAAGAAGTGAAGTGGGGAAAGAAGGAGGTGAGGAGAGAAGGGGGCGAGGAGATAAGAAGTGAAGTGGGGAAAAAAGGAGGTGAGGAGAGAAGGATTCAAGGAGATAAGAAGTAAAGTGAGGAAAGAAGGAGGTGAGGAGAGAAGGAGGCAAGGAGATAAGAAGTGAAGTGGGGAAAGAAGGAGGTGAGGAGAGAAGGGGGCGAGGAGATAAGAAGTGAAGTGGGGAAAAAAGGAGGTGAGGAGAGAAGGAGTCAAGGAGATAAGAAGTAAAGTGAGGAAAGAAGGAGGTGAGGAGAGAAGGAGGCGAGGAGATAAGAAGTGAAGTGAGGAAAGAAGGAGGTGAAGAGAGAAGGAGGCGAGGAGATAAGAAGTGAAGTGGGGAAAGAAGGAGGTGAGGAGAGAAGGGGGCGAGGAGATAAGAAGTGAAGTGGGGAAAAAAGGAGGTGAGGAGAGAAGGAGTCAAGGAGATAAGAAGTAAAGTGAGGAAAGAAGGAGGTGAGGAGAGAAGGAGGCGAGGAGATAAGAAGTGAAGTGAGGAAAGAAGGAGGTGAGGAGAGAAGGAGGCGAGGAGATAAGAAGTGAAGTGAGGAAAGAAGGAGGTGAGGAGGGATAAAGTTAGGAGAGGGTAGAAGAAATAAGCGAGTCTCCCTGACTTGACAGGAAGTAGTTGTGAGTCGTTCACACGTGTGTGCGACACAAAGATGTTGGGAGTCACTGACCTGTTTGTAGAGCCATCCTCGCACAACCACCGGCACGTTAGGGTTTCTCTTGATGGACTGTTGTCTCTTTCCAAAGCTGTGCACCTTGCTGATGGAGCGAGAGCCCTGAGACACACATGTGACACACATGTGAAACACACACGTTTGAAACACACATGTGAGACATACAAACACACACACACACACCATGTGAGGAACACACATGTGAGATACACATGTGAAACACACATGAGAGACACACACATGTGAGACATACAAACACACACACACACACACCGTGTGAGGAACACACATGTGAGATACACATGTGAAACACACATGAGAGACATACAGACACACACACACACACACACACACACACACACATATGAGGCACACACACACACGCACACACACACACACACACACACACACACACACACACACACACACACACACACACAGATGTGAGCATCTCTCATGTTATTCATCACAATCCTCTTCTCAGCTTCAGCCTCGGTTGCCACGGCAACAGTCTTGTGCAGGTCAACATCTGGACTCACTGAAGGTTTGATCGATAAAACACATCTGGCCTTCTTTGACCCCAGACTTCACCCGAGTCCATGAACATGCCTCACTCTGATCCCTCAAGTGTGTGTTCGTGTATGTTTTTGTGCATATATGTGTATTTGTTTGTGTGCTTATTTAAGTGTTTTCTGTGTGTAGGTGTGTGTGTGGTTGTGTATATGTGTGTGCATATGTATGTGTATTTGTATCTGTGTGTGTTTATAAATTAATGTGTTTGTGTGTATGAGAGTGCGTTTGTGAGTATATTTGTGTGTGTATGCATGTGTTTGTGTCTATGAAAGTGTGTTTGTTAGTGTATTTGTGCGTGTATTTTTAGATGTTTTATTTATTGTGTATTTGTGTGAGCATGCATATATGTGTGTATCCGTGCGTGTGTTCATATGTTTTAATGTGTGAACATGTGTGCATTTGTGCAATGTGCATATATTTTTGTGTGTATTTATATAGGTGTGTTTGTTTGTATGAACATTCATATATGTGTGTATTTGTGTTTGTGCATATATTTGAGTCTGAGTGTGTATTTTGTGAACATGCATTTATGTGTACATTTGTGTATGTGTATATTTTTGTATCAACAAATTTGAAAAATACACTTTTAACACAACCAGCTAAGATCACACTCACACAGTGTCACCTCCATCAAACAGCTGAAGCTGGTGTGTGTCTCTTTCTATCCTCCCCTGTGTGTATTTGTTTGTGAGTCGATGGATGGTTGTATCCATCTGCTTATGTGTATATATGTGTCTGAGTGTGTGTCCATTAGTCCCTAAACATGTCTGTCAGTGAGTGGACATGTGGAGTGCATGTTATTGTGTAGTGCAAGTGTGCGTCTTGCTTTGTGTTCAATGTGGAGCCTGAGGAGCAGCTCAGTGTGTGTAGTTCTGTGATGAATGTGTTTTTGTGTGAAGAAAAACAACTGCACCACAGCAGGTGTGTGTGTTCAGAACCCTGTATGTTAAAAATGTTTGAGTGTGTGTGTGTGTGTGTGTGTGTGTGTGTGTGTGTGTGTGTGTGTGTGTGTGTGTGTGTGTGTGTGTGTGTGTGTGTGTGTGTGTGTGTGTGTGTGTGTGTGTGTGTGTGTGTGTGTGGTCTATTTTTAGCAGAGGGTCTCTCAGCGGAGCTGCAGAGATATTTGTGAGTGAGATGTGTCTCTATTAGACTGAGCCGGGAAGTCGAGGGAATACATGCTCTGACAGGTTGTCGGTTCAAATCCCAAACCAAATGAGAATCATTAGAGCATTTAGGGAAAGACGATGTGAATTACCTCAGCGAGTGTGAACAACTCAACTTTAATAAACACTGAGCTTTGAAAGTAAGTAAGTAAGTAATTTGTATTTATATAGCGCTTTTCCATTTTGTGTTCTGATTACGGCTGGTTTGTCCAGTTCCACATGGATTTTCTGTGTCTATGTCACCCTGTGTAGCTGGGACAGTAAGTGTCTAATTGATTGAATCTTTCATTTCTTAAAACCTTCATATGGCTATAAGTATATAAATATGTTTTTGGGTTAAAAAAAAGAAGCTGATCTCAATCTGGCTGCGTCTGGAGCTCCACTGATGATCCTCGACCGACTCGAGCGAAGAACCGCCGTCGATCAGACGTGATGGATGTTGTGTCGCCTTGTTAACACACTGCTGACACGTGTTCCACCGCTGCTGCACCTGTTGATGCTGCCTGACAGTTCAGACCCGAGTGGTGTGTGCATTTGTGTGTGTGTGTGTCCATGAGTGCATGTTCGTGTGTGCATGTGCAAGTGTGTGGGTTTGGGCACGTATGAGTGTGTGAGTGCGTGTGTGCATTTGTAAAGAAAACAGACTAAAAAATATTCCTCAAAAGAAAATCAGACAAAGAATTTAAACAATAGAAACAAATTGGTTCATAAAGTTGAAAAAAAAAAAATAGTTAGAAAAACTAAATTCAGCACTAATAAGTTAAAATTGCATAATTGAAAACTCAAAATTTAACAGAAAAATGGATTTAACCAAACAAGTTAAACAGAAATTTGATCATGAACTTGGAAAACGTTTCGGGAAAATGAATAAAATTACAAAAACTAAAAAAAAACACCTCAAAATAACAAATATTGTTTTGAAAATGGAATATAATAATCGAATCACGACTAATCATAAAACTTGAATCTCAGTATAAATTAAAATGCAAATCAGCGAGTTTAAAATAGAAAATTAACAGGATAGAGAAACAATCACTTAATGGAAAAATGATCCAAAAAAATAATTAGGAAAAATACAAGTTTTTCCGTAAACTTTTGTCACAAACTATTACGCTGTCCTTGTTTGTAAATGAGCTCAAAAAGATGAAGAAACTACTAAGAAACTACTTTTTTACCAAACAGACGTGTCAAGAATGTAACAACAACGACTTCAAGCATCAACTAACAAAATATAAAGAGTTAAACAGGCTTTTATTTCTGATCTCGTGTTGTGTTGTCTGCATCGATGCTAACTACACAACTCTCGCTAGTTCATCTTCACCAGGAGCAACAAGTCAAAGCTTGTGATGAGTCTCCATCATGGGGTCACTGACCTTTGAGACGGGGGCGTCTGCGGTGGACGAGGTGATGGCAGTGGACGCTTCGCTGACCGTCGTGCTGGAGAGTTGCTCAACGGCAGGTCTTGACATCATGCGTGCACCCTGCAATCTGCAACACACACACACACACAATTATTAGTGTTGTTGACGCACACAAACCTCTACTTAGCTCCTTCTTTAACCCTTTACTCTCCTCACACATGCAGCGTCTCTCAGTGACGTGTATTTAGGCATCGATTTCTATAACGTAGCCATTAGTGCATTAGAGTTTGACGCCACAGAGACAATTGTGTGTTGAAGTTTGAGACCATGGTTCTCAGTCTGGCAATGTGTATAGGCAAGAATCTGTTGATACGATACGTACCACGATACAGGGTCAACAATACCATATATTTTGATACTGTAGTAACAAGGATATATGTAAGTAAGTAAGTAAGTAAGTAATATTTATTTATATAGCGCTTTTCGAGTACTTAACTCTGGTGTTGTAGAATTTACAGACCACATGACTCTTGACAAAGTCGTAACTGATTTAATTTGTTTTCAAACCAAAATATGTCCAAACATCAGCTTTAAAAAATGCTAAAGTCACTGTATCCTCTTGTCCTCAGTCAGCACCTGGGATTTGATCTTTTCTTACACTGCGTAAAGCATAATGACTGCTGCCATATAGCTAGAACAAAAATGAACGCCGAAAATAACTGCAATTAAACTTTATTGAAATAATAACTATATACGGACTTTAATAATTTAATTAATTAATTAAATTATCATACACATTAAAAACTGAATATTTGGGGAAGATGTTAATTTAAAATGAGATTTGAACATTTATATTTTATTTTGTCGAATACTTTATTGAATATTAATATAAAAGAACTATAATGCATACATTAAATTAAAAAATGTGTAATATAATAATTCAAATTAACTTAAAATAAATAAATACATTTACAATAGAAATTACCTAAATAATTTATTATATTATAGAAGACATTAACTAAAATAAACTATTTAAACTTAAGTAGAAATAAAAAAAATACAAATCTGCATGTTGATTTAAAATAGATTTTTAGAAATAATAAATATTAATATTTTATTTAAGTACACTTTAAAATAACTATAATACATTTAACTAAAATAAATATATTACATTTTAATACAAATTTAAAAATATATATATTTGCATGTTAATTTTAAATTAAATCAAATAAAAAAATGTGTTTTTAATTACATAAAATAACTGAAAAGTTAATACCCCCTGTCAAAAAATTGAAAAAAAATATTGTTATTTTTTTAATTCGATATGATACCTTTGAATATCGATACTGAATTGTGGCAAAAAATATTGCAATATTTAATAGTTTCAATAATTTCTGGACGACTTGTCCAGGTCATCGATAAGAGAACGGACAGATCAGTGTCTTCAATCATGAGGTGTTGTGGTGAAGAAAGAGCTGAGCTGAAGGACAAGGTTCTTCGCTAACTCTGGATCTTTACTCTAAGCTAACGTCACTAAATAACAAGATCCAGGTACAAGGACTTCTCAGACTTCAAAAATAAAGATTATTAACGAGGATTAATGCTGCTATTTATGTGAAGAACTCTGCTTTGAAAACAGAACGTCGTTAAACTATCATGTTCTTCTAATGCATCGACGAGGAATGACAACCGTCACAAAACCATCAAAGTACCGCGGGAAGTAGAAAACCATTAATTAACGACAAGAACACGCGGAGAGAAAGTTCTCACAAGACGGTGACTCAACATAATCCGGGAGGTTTTGTCGAAGAATAAAAAAGATTAACCCGTGATCCTTCGTTCGGAAGCAGCCGGTCTAGACGAGAGTCGACGAAAACAATGTTAAGTCGACGCGATTAAAAGACTGCGAGTGTTTCTGTCAACGAGGAAGTATTCCCAGAGAAGTGTTCAGGTGAAGTCAATCCATTGTTCGTTGAATTGACTTGTAAAAACTAGGAGTATGTATTTACAATAATCAGTTGATGTGATACGTATCACGATACAGTGTCAACGATACGATATATAGCGATACTGTAGTAACAAGTATATATGTGTAGTATTGTCGAGTACTTGACTCTTGTGTTGCAGAATTTACAGACCACATGACTCTTGACAAAGTCGTAACTGTTTTCATTTGTTTTCAAACCAAAATATGACCAAACATCAGTGTTAAAAGCTGCTGGAGTCACTGTATCCTCTCGTCCTCAGTGATCCCAAGGATCTCGGAGGATTTTTATTCTTTCGTTAGCTGCGGAGGATGTAATGACTGCTGCCACCTAGAGAGACATTATAAAGTTAAATGTATATCATACAAAATATATATATTTTTTAAAGTTATTTTGTGATTTAAAAAAGAATACACTGCACTTGAATATCTATACAGTATTGACAATAAAAATGATTGCAAAATTTAAGTGTATGGATATTTTTTGACACCCCTAGTAAGAACAATATTCAAATCTTGAAAATGTAAAGAAGGTGATACTAAGATCATTTTAGAGAAGCTTCTGACACTATAATCTGGGCAAACACTTGTGCTTTCATTAACTAGCTCTACTTCAGACTATGACCACTAGATGGTGTCAGAGAGCGTCAAACTACTGCATTAAGACAACAAACATGTGACAGACACTAAAGCTTCTTGTTAATATGTTGATTGTTACTCTTTGAAATCATTTATTCAGTCAAATCTCTTTATCTTAAGACAATTTAAAGTCGTACATTTAACGATTGTTTTTGGACTGTGGGAGGAAACCAGAGTTTCCAGAGGAAACCCACATCAACACAGGAGGAACTTCAATCACCTTAAATAATCTCCACACAGTTAAATTCAACACAAAATACAAAATAAAAAGCCGACATTATTCTCCACATGGGGGCGTCTCTGATCCAGGGTCAGGTTCTTGAATCTTCGATGGTTCTGATGTCACAGGCGGGGGTTCAGCTAATCTTAGCGCTCTCTACAGGTGCTACAGGTGTATTGATCCAGAGCTCAGACAGCGCCCCCCGCAGACCTGGACTCAAACACATTTAACCGACAACAGATGCTCGTTTCCTGCTCCAGAGAAACTGAAATCCAGACCAACATGGGTCTTGTTGTAGGGTTGCTATGGAGACCACTGTACAATTGATTGAAACAGTTTCACAGCAGAAAAGCTCAATAATGTTTTACTAATTAAGTCTCAGAGGTTCTGAAGTGTAAGTGATTATATCTCCAGTCATCGTCAATAAATCCATTTTCAAACCAACAAAACCTTTTTAATCCTTTTTTTGACACAAACTTTCATTTACTGATCGCTTTTATTTCATCAGTCGACCCTTGAGGATGAATCAACGGATGGATGGATGGATGGATGGATGGATGGATGGATGGATGGATGGATGGATGGATGGATGGATGGATGGATGGATGGATGGATGGATGGATGGATGGATGGATGGATGGATGGATGGATGGATGGATGGATGGATGGATGGATGGATGGATGGATGGATGGATGGATGGATGGATGGATGGATGGATGGATGGATGGATGGATGGATGGATGGATGGATGGATGGATGGATGGATGGATGGATGGATGGATGGATGGATGGATGGATGGATGGATGGATGGATGGATAAATTAATGGATGGATGGATGCAGAATGAAAGGATGGATGGTGGGATGGATGGTGGGATGGATAAATGGATGTAAGGAAGGATGGATGCATGGAAGGAAGGATGGAAGGATGCATGGATGAATGGATGTGGGAATGTATAAATGGATGGATGGATGGTGGGATGGATAAATGGAAGGAAGGAAGGAAGGAAGGAAGGAAGGAAGGAAGGAAGGAAGGAAGGAAGGAAGGAAGGATGGATGCATGGAAGGAAGGATGGAAGGATGCATGGATGGATGGATATGGGTTGGATGGATGCATGAATGGATGGATGGATGGATGGATGGATGGATGGATGGATGGATGGATGGATGGATGGATGGATGGATGGATGGATGGATGGATGGATGGATGGATGGATGGATGGATGGATGGATGGATGGATGGATGGATGGATGGATGGATGGATGGATGGATGGATGGATGGATGGATGGATGGATGGATGGATGGATGGATGGATGGATGGATGGATGGATGGATGGATGGATGGATGGATGGATGGATGGATTCTGTGTCGGAGATAGTGTGTGTGTGTGTGTGTGTGTGTGTGTGTGTGTGTGTGTGTGTGTGTGTGTGTGTGTGTGTGTGTGTGTGTTAGTTTGTGTGTGTGTGCATGCGTGCGTGCGTTTATTGTTGGTTTGTCTGTGTTAGTTTGTGTGTGTGCAGGTGTCACAACAAACCCTAACAAAGCGAGTCTGACGGTTCCTGCTGCTGCGGCGCTGCAGACAGGCGGACGGACGATCCATCATGTCTGAGTGTAAATCTGTCTGATTAGCCCAAGAAGAAAACGCCGCCGCACTCGTTATCCGCTCGACTCGACAGGCGGCGTCGCAGCATCACCACCTCGCTCGCCATCATCCCAAGTCCACGCGTCGACGGAGACGCTGGTCTCAGGTGGTTTAAGGTGTCGTGAAGGAACAATCAGATGCTGAGCAATGAAAGTGTGAAGACGTTCTCCTGTGCGACAGCAGTTTTATACGCTGATGACACCGTGTTTAAATGTTGTTCTGGGTCATAAACACGGTCTCAGACTCGTGGTGTGACTTCAGATCAGATGGTAACAAGTACACACTTACAGAGTATAAAGTAGATGAAGATTCGTTGTGGTTCCTCATGTTTATGTCTGTGACTAATATTCTCTCGACCTGAAACCCTCTCTTGTCCATCACGTGTGTTTGGACTTCAAGCTCTCAGAGCCAGACTCGCGTCAGCAAAGGTTTGTTCTGTGATTGATGGTCCGCGCTCGAGTCCAAACACTCTCTGAAGTCCGAAGCTAACGCTGAGTTATGGTCACTTGTTATTTTAAACTCTTTTTAACTTCCTCGACATGCGGCGCATCGTTTCACGACAGGTTCTCCTTTAGAAGCTTTGCTAACAATATCTATGACACTGAACCAGAATATATGTTGAGACGACACAAGAAGAACCTGATCCGATGATGATGAAGATGATGATAATGAAGAAGAGGAAGAAGAGGAAGAGGAAAAAAGTGAAAAGGAAGAAGCGGTAGAACAAGAAGAAGGTGAAGAGGAAGAATATGAGGAAGATGGAGTAGAAGTAGTGAAAGAAGAATAGGAGGAAGAAGAAGAAGAATAGGAAGACAAAGAAGAAGTAGTAGAAGAAGAAGATGAAGTAGAAGAAGAATATGTAGAATAATAGCAAGAAGTAGAAGAAGATGAAGAGGAAGAAGAAGTAAAGGAAGACAAAGAAGAAGTAGAAGAAGATGACGAAGAAGTAGAAGAAGAATATGTAGAATAATAGCAAGAAGTAGAAGAAGATGAAGAGGAAGAAGAAGTAAAGGAAGACAAAGAAGAAGTAGAAGAAGATGACGAAGAAGTAGAAGAAGAATATGTAGAATAATAGCAAGAAGTAGAAGAAGAGGAAGACGAAGAAGAAGTAGAGGAAGAAGAAGAAGAAGTAGTAGAAGAAGAAGGTGAAGAGGAAGAAGAAGTAGAGGAAGAAGAGTAAGGCGAAGAAGATGTAGTAGAAGAAGAAGGTGAAGAGGAAGACGAAGAAGAAGTAGAAGAAGAGTAAAAAGAAGACGAAGAAGACGAAGAGGAACAATATGTAGAAGAAGATGTAGTAGAAGAAGAAGGTGAAGAGGAAGACGAAGAAGTAGAAGAGTAAAAAGAAGACGAAGAGGAAGAATATGTAGAAGAATAGCAAGAAGTAGAAGAAGAGGAAGACGAAGAAGATGTAGAAGAAGATGAAGTAGAAGAAGAGGAAGAAGAAGAAGACCAGGAGTACAGTACTAGAAGAAGGTGAAAAGGAAAAAGAAGTAAAGGAAGAAGAGGAAGACGAGGAAGACGAGGAAGAAGTAGAAGTAGAAGGTGAAGAGGAAGAAGAGGAAGACGAAGAATAAGTAGTATAAGAAGAAGGTGAAGAGGAAGAAGAAGTAGAGGATGAAGAAGAAGTAGAAGAAGAGTAAAAAGAAGACGAAGAGGAAGAATATGTAGAAGAAAAGCAAGAAGTAGAAGAAGACTAAGACGAATAACAAGTGGAAAATGTAAAATCTCATCAAACTGCCAAGAAGCTTCTTTGACATGAATACAATTTTTTAAAAACTAAATAAAAAATTTCCAACATTCAAGAACTTCGTTAGTTTTTTTTCTATTGTCCGAACAAACATATGGAACCACACCAGACTAAGTATATGCTCCTTGTCGTATCGTTTATGTTTCTTGAAGTTATTGAAATCTGACGTTAAACATACAGAAGTATGCAAGTGTGCTTGAGTGGTTGTCTGGACCGGCTACCTTTCCAGGGTGTCCTCTGCTAACATATTCTCCAGCCTCAACCATCTGTTCAGTGATTGATGACGTTGTTGGTCGATGGTAAATGGTCTCGTTGACGAGCGCTGACCAATGAGGAGGCGTCACTCGAGGTAATGGCTTCATTTCTCAGACACACGAGCGCGACAGGAAAACAAAACGTGGAAACGTCAGAGACGTTCTCAGCTGCTTTCTACCTGAGACCAAGAATAAAAACTACTTTGAGTCCGTGTTTTACTACGATGGTGTAATTTTATATTCGCTATAATTAGGTCAAACATTAAAATAAAATAGAACTTAATGTTGCGTCGTGTGTTGAAGAAGAAAAAGTCATTAGTAGTTGTTTTATTTGAGGAGTTTTTAAAAACTATACCTGAAGCAAAAGTCTATCATTTCCAGCTTAAATATTAAATGTGCCATCCATCCATCCATCTATTTATACATCCCACAATCCATCCATCCATTCTTCCATCCATTTATCCATCCCACCATCCATCCATCCATTTATCCATCCCACCATCCATCCATCCATCCTTCCATTCATGCATCCATTCATGCATCCATCCTTCCTTCATTCCATCCATCCCACCATCCATCCATCCAGCCATTCATCCACCCCACCATCCATCGATCCTTCCTTCCATTCATCCATCCTTCCTTCCTTCCATCCATTCATCCATCCATCCCACCATCCATCCATCCATCCTTCCTTCCATGCATCCATCCTTCCTTACTTCCATCCATTTATCCATCCCACCATCCATCCATCCATCCTTCCATTCATGCATCCATCCTTCCTTCATTCCATCCATTTATCTATCCCACCATCCATCCATTCTTCCATGCATCCTTCCCTTCAACCATCCATCCATCCATCCTTCCATCCATTCATCAAACCATCCATCCATCCTTCCATCCATCTGTCCATCCATCAAACCATCCATCCATCCATCCATCCATTCATCCATCCATCCATCCGTTGATTCATCCTCAAGGGTCGACTGATGAAATAAAAGCGATCAGTAAATGAAAGTTTGTGTCAAAAAAAGGATTAAAAAGGTTTTGTTGGCTTGAAAATGGATTTATTGACGATGACTGGAGATATAATCACTTACACTTCAGAACCTCTGAGACTTAATTAGTATAACATTATTGAGCTTTTCTGCTGTGAAACTGTTTCAATCAATTGTACAGTGGTCTCCATAGCAACCCTACAACAAGACCCATGTTGGTCTGGATTTCAGTTTCTCTGGAGCAGGAAACGAGCATCTGTTGTCGGTTAAATGTGTTTGAGTCCAGGTCTGCGGGGGGCGCTGTCTGAGCTCTGGATCAATACACCTGTAGCACCTGTAGAGAGCGCTAAGATTAGCTGAACCCCCGCCTGTGACATCAGAACCATCGAAGATTCAAGAACCTGACCCTGGATCAGAGACGCTCCCATGTGGAGAATAATGTCGTCAGTCCAAAAACATTGATTAAATGTACGACTTTAAATTGTCTTAAGATAAAGAGATTTGACTGAATAAACGATTTCAAAGAGTAACAATTTCTTTGGACAATACTGTATTACAATTTAACAATATTGTATCTTTTTTTAAATGTTTTATTAATATTTTGGCTTTTAAATTTTGTTAATTTTTGTGTTGCAATTACACTTCCAGCTGCTAGATGATAGTAGTCTTTAATTCTTCGAAGCTTTAGGGACAAAGAAATCCTTCGAGACAAGAGGATACATATCTTATTATACGTATTGTATCACCAGATTCTTGTTAATACACACCCTAAGCTGAGACTCTGTCTACGATAACTAGTTAAAGATTTATAACCTTTATTTTTATAAACATCATCACAAAGATTTACTCCCAGAAACCAACTCACTTCCTGCAAAACTAGCTACAAAATCAATGATTCAACAGGATTTATCTGCATCATATCAAACGTAAATGAGAACAAGAACTGAACGTGAAAATTACTGATGAATAATGAGGGAAAACAAGAAAACTTTAATACTTTATCTTGAGTGAATACTGCGGGAGAAATATCATAGATTCGTAGTTTAACACGAATTAACACGATCAGTGTGGAGTAAATAACTTTAACCTCTCACTTCAATGTTTAATGACTCTTGGGAATTTTTTCTTAATAGATTAAAAATAAGAATAATAAGAAACATCATGAATTAAAATAAATATTGAAAATGTCTTAAAACAATCTAATATTATGTACATGTTGTTCAAACAATTTTGTTTTATCTCGACTCATTCGAAGTCCGGCAACTCGTCTGCATCACTGATGGAAAGAAAAAAACCCACTAAATTCTCTTTGTAGTCTCACTTTAATTCAGAAATCTCCGGGGGTCGTGTGGGCTCGATTTGAAGAGCGACCTCGATGGAATTAGAGGAAGAATGAGGATCGATTGAACATGAAAGACCAGCGTCTTGTTGTCGTGTTGCTGTGAAGTGAGACCTGACGAGGTGACGGCGAGAACAGAAGAGAAAGAAAAACTTTTTATCCATTTTACTTCTCACATTTTTGCGTGAGTGGGATAAAAACCTTGAAACTTGAACCGAATTGTGTTATTTATTTGGCTAAACAACATCCTTGGCAGAGGTATGTTTTTTTTTTCTACAACAAACTCTGTTACTAACAGGAGATTTACTTGAACAGCGGACTTAGACACCACCTGGTGGTAGACACTAATCACTGCACCCACCTTACTCAGGGTGCCAACAAAATAGTGACTCCCATGATGCCTTTCTACAAACACTGCCCTTTTCATTGGCAGCCAATTAGACGATACAAAACTGTATCTAATGTCTATGGCTGTGTCCCATATCGCGCACTTCTGCACTTTTTTTTTGCTGTACTTGATTCCCCTCGGTAAAATCATTCAGAGATTTCCAGATGTTTCTTATCACATTTTTGCTGATGACATCCAGCTCTACTGCTCTTTTGATCCAACTGAACCCCAGAGGCTGAACAGCTTAGTCAATTGTTTGCTAGAAATCAAACAATGGCTGAGTGAAAACACTTTACAGCTTAATGTGGACAAAACTGAAACTCTGGTGATTGCTCCTGATGATAAGATTCCAGGGTTGAGTCAGTACTTGGGTGACTTAGGTCAGTCTGTCAAACTGAGCCTGAGAAACCTGGGTGTTGTATTTGATAAAGACATGTCTCTTGTTCGACACTGCAGAAAACTGACCAGAAACTGTTTCCTTCAACTGAGAAAAATCTCTAAACTTAGGAAAATGTTGTCACAACATGATCTGGAGCTTGTAATCCATGCGTTTGTTTCTTCTCGTCTGGACTATTGTAACAGTTTGTTTTCATGTCTTAACAAGAAGGATGTGTCTCGTCTGCAGTTGATTCAGAACTCTGCAGCGAGAATTCTGACTCGCTCAAGTAGGAGAACTCACATTTCTCCGATCCTTAATACTCTTCACTGGCTTCCAGTTTCTTTCAGGATCAACTTTAAAATTCTGGTTCTTACTTTCAGAGCTATTCATGGTCAGGCTCCTCCTTACATCACTGATCTGATCCAGCCTTACACCCCAGCTCGGTCTCTGAGGTCTGTGGATCAGAATCTACTTATGGTTCCACGCACACGGCTCAGGACCAGAGGAGAGAAATCTTTTCAGGGTGTTGCTCCTAAGCTTTGGAACAATCTTCCTCTCTCTTTGCGCTTGATGGAGTCTACTGACTCCTTTAAGAAACATCTTAAGACGTTTCTATTTGTTCAGGCTTTTCCTTGAATTTCTCGAACTCCTGTGTTGTTCTCGGTGTTGTCTTGATCTTTGAAGTATGTACTGTTTTGAGTATTGTTTTGATTGTTAAAGCGCTTTGTGACCCTGGTCTCGAAAAGCGCTATATAAATAAATATTACTTACTTACTTACTTACTTACTTACACTTAATATTTTGAGCGTCCCGGTGATCAGTGTGCGAAAATGTAGTGCGCAATGAGCACTCAATTGGTGTACTCAAATGGCTAGAAACTTGAGTTTGGATCGATGAACACTCAACAACTGCCATCTTAGTGACGTAGATGAAGCTAATCTGAAGCTACGTCACTGACGACGCGTTTTCGGAGCAGATATTGACGTAAATGTCTCTTACAACACTACAAAACATCAATAATAACACAATGAAACACAACTTAATAACTTGTTTCAATTGGAGAAAAATTCGTCGGTTATAGTGTTTCAACAACAATCAGTGTTAAAAAGTAGTAGAAGAAGCTGTCGAGTCATTTCCTGTAAGTGTGTAGCAGCAGAGTTTGATTGACAGTACTACACTGTCCAAATTTGCGCACTGCGCAAGTACGTGCACCGTCTTAACGTGTACTGTAAACCAGTGCATTCAGAGAAGTGCACTTTTCTGGACACTGGATTGACAGCGGTGATTGGTTGACTGGGCGGCAAAGCATCGTGGCAGCTGTTCAGGTCACCGCGATGAAACACATTAGTCAACAATAAAATCAAAAGCATTCGGGACAACATGAGCTCAATAACTGCTGAGGAAAGACTCCAGAATCTGTTGAAGCTGTCGTCAGTGAAGCCTCTTAACAATCCCGATCGTCCCGTAACAACATTCCACTTTAATACGTCGCCCTCTTTCAATTCCACGCTGCTGTTGTGGAGACGGGCCGAGTGTTGCCGAGTCAACGCCCGTCGCCATGTGTTCACTCAACACGTGGAGGCTGAGCGTCGACAATCTTACGCAATCCAGACGTCCAATGTTGTGACGAGAATATCTACAGGAGCATGTGAACCAGATTTGTGTTGCAATTTGACGAGTGGTTACTGTGGTCATGAAAGTACCTCGAAATATTCGACGTGTTTAAGATGTAGAGGTCCGAACAACTACAAATACAAAGTGTTTCCCTGATTTAAAACATTTAATAGAATATAAATCTGATGAAGTTAAAGTATTTCTCACCATTTTTTTTTTTTTAATATTTTTGTGAGCCTCTCTGGATGAAAATGAAAAGTATTTTTGTACCTGTATGTACATGTATCATCCTTTATATCCAAACGAAGTTAATTAAACTTAAATATATATAAACTAATACTATAAAAAATAATTAAGTTAGTCTTAGCTTTATCAAGTGTTTATCATATACAAATATGATCAAGTGTTTATCATATACAAATATGATAAATGTCATATTTATACTTAAATGTTTGTTCGTTAATATTACTAATAAAAAGGTTTTTATATATATATTAAATCTCTCTTTTTCTACTTTTTGGCTTCACGGTCCCTCACAACAGTGAAAGAACTGAAATAGAAAAATATAATTTTCCACTTTTGCATTAGCGCACGTGTTAAGAAACTTAAGAAACCTTTATGTAAGACAATTATTGCATCTTTTCTTCTTCAATTTCTTGTTGATTTAAATATCCGGTACATGTGAAGCTACATTTTTTCCAGGAAGAGCAACATTGTAAACCTTTTCAGTGTCTTCAGGAGCAACACTTGTGTCTCGACTCTTCGCCGCAGTCGTTTCAGATCCAGTCCGATACCAAAATCCCAGACATTCGACGAGTTCATTTCATCTCCAACCTGATCAGACGTCTTCGTGAAGATTAGCGGCTCCAACGCTTCAGCTAATCCTCGATAAACTCTCACTGGCAGGGGGCGCCGGTTCTGTCTCGCCGCTCGAACACACTTGGGTTTCTACGCAGCGAACTCACGCCTCCATCAGAGATCTCATCCGACACGAGGCTGGAGCCGGACGAGCCGACTGGATATATACATATATTTATATACAGCACAACATGAGCTGCGGAGCATGTGGCGTTGACAGCGCGGCGGCGATATTAAGGTTAGCGCTGCCTCAGCTGGACGTCTGGCTGATCCTCAGCAGGAACTAACGTGAGAGGAAGAAGCTTCAGGAGCGAGAGGAAAGTTGAACGACGATGAAAAACTCTACGTTGTTTCGGTTCATCATTTTGGCTGTTCTATAACCCATGATGCTACCTGTTCCACCCTGCCTGCACTCTCTTCTTCACCACACATGTGTCCGTAACTCTGAATGATGTGGTTTAATTATTTAATTTTAGTAACTTTTAAAACATATTAAAGTCAAAATTAGGGCTGTGTATTGTTAAGACTCTGGCGATACGATTCGTATCACTATACAGGGGCAACAATATAATGCATAGTGATATATAGTGGGACTGTAGTAACAAGGATATATGTGTAGTATTGTCAAGTACTTGATTCTGGTGTTGCAGAATTTACAGACCACATGACTCTTGACGAAGTCGTAACTGCTTTCATTTGTTTTCAAGACAAAATATGTCCAAACATCAACTTTTAAAGCTGCTGGAGTGAATGTATCCTCTTGTCCTCAGTCATCACCAGGATCCCACACAATTTAATTCCTCCTTTAGCTGCGTAGGATATAATGACTGCTGCCATCTAGTGGCCAGACGTTTAATTGCACAAAAATGAAGAAACGTTATTTAATATTTTCATAGCAATTGTAAATAAAAAATACAAATCATTATTTTATACAAAATTAATTGAAATACAAGTCATAAAAAACTATGATAAATGTATTAGAAAGCCAATAAAACATTTTATTATCTACAGCTAAGTGAGTAGTCAACTCTTTCCAAGGAAACCAAACACACAACTTTCTAACATTATGAAGTCTAGACAGACATGACTAATCAAACTGAGGTGACGACTGTAACTCTTGGTTTCTTAACGTTTACTTGTTTTCTGTTGACAAGTCAGTGTCAGGTGTTTTGAGCTTCTGTGGTACGACTTAAAACATTCCTGAACTGAAGCTAAACTGATTTATTTATGATGGTTTCGACTCAAACATCACTGAACAACGAGTCAAATCACTTTCACACTTACTTTCTAACTCCAGAAACACTCGATAACTCACTCCCTCTCAGTGAACTCATCAAAGTAGCTGGTCATCATTTGAATGAGCTTTGCTGTAATGATGATAAACCAGTGCAAGTCTTGACTCGTGTGAAGGTTGAATCTAGACTGAGTTTGGGCAGTGCAAGGCGCTACCGTAATGACTGTAATATGAGCACAATGCTCAGATTCTCTGTTTTCAGATGGCGTTGAATCGTCTCGATCGACTTCTTTTTCACCGTTGACCAGTTTAATGTCTGTATTATATTCATGAACCGACCTATATTCATGAAGAGGGGAAATAAATCCCATTAAGGTTTAGTTTTAAATAGTTTCACTAGTTTTCTGGGTATTTTTTATCTCTAAAAAGAACAGATTACTCCCCACACTTGGTGACACGAGGGTGGTCCACAGCTGGTGTGAGTCCAGCCTCTCTTATGTGCGAGAGCAACAAGTTTTCTGCAGCATTTTGGATCAATTTGTCGAGCAAATGAGCCAAACGAGGAGAAAGCTTTCCTGCTCTGCAGCAGACGCAGAAACACTCCGGCGCTCGTCCTTGATGAATCCACCGCTGACCGGGGAAAAGACCTTCAGCGCCGAGAGACTCCGGGAAGATCATCTCCGGCTACTCGTGAAGCAGGAACAGCTCGGTGTTCTGTCCGACTCCGGCCCCGGCGGGATGTTCCCGTCGGAGGTCCAGGGCGTGACGGCTCAGCCTCGCTCGTCCATCCAAAAATTAAATCCAGCTCGTCCACGAGAGGTTCTTTGTGAGCACCAGAGTTCTGCTCATCGACTAACACTTGCTGTTGAAGTTTATACTTTCAGGCGTCCTGGACAAACCTACTGTGGCTCTCATGAGGTCAGATCTTTCAGGTCTATTGCAAAGTCTTTCAGATTTCTCTTTTCCTCTAAAGATTACTCCACTTGCCGATGTTTATCGAGCGAGAGGTTTTATATTTGGACTGTCTGTCAAAGTCATACTCGTGAGCTCAAAGTAAAACGATAAACCAGCTGATTCACTAATTCATTTTACTTTTTACTTATTTCTATCATCTATCATATAACACAAATTAAACTTGTTGAATATGTTTTGGGAGGAGTATTTGGAAATTCTATATTTAGATAAAGTAAATATATTTATTTTTTACACAACAAACGAGAACTTAGAACAATCATTTTTACTTTCGATCAAAGTTCTACTTACAATGGAGAATATGAATATAATATATACCAATTTGACTTTGTACTTATTTTCATCATCTATCAGTCGCTCAACTCCAATTATAACTTTTCTTTCTTTCTGTCATTTTTTGAGTTAATTGGACATTTTAATTGTTTTATACATAACTAACTTGCCAATGTTGACCTTACGATGTCAGCTAACTGCGTACTTAAAATAACTTTGTACTTATTTTAATCATCCATTTCAAGCTCAGCAATTTTTATATATATTTTTTATTATTATTAAGGTTATTTAGAAATGTCTCATCGTTGTTGAGAAAGTGATTTTTTTTTTCAATTTTTACTTTTTACTTTCAGTGACAGGTTCAAATCCCAGCTACAGTAGCTACTGTGTCTTGTCGCCGTGACCATCATCCCAATACTTGTAGTCGTCCATGCAGCCACTCAACTAGAACGACAGCGCATACCTCTGCCAAGGGTCTCAATTTCGGAAACAATCAAACAAAAAGATGCCATGAAATCTAATTGATTAATCAACTTGACAGTAATTGGTTTAGTGCGCAGGGACTTGAACCCACTAGAGTGCTGAGAGTGTAGAGAAAAACATGGTGTAGCAGCAGCAGTTAGAGGCCATACACGTCAGAGACAAACCTTCCTCAACACAAAAAGGAACTACACAAACACCACCAACGTAGTTAACCTTTGACCGATAAAAGTCCAAGATAAACACAACCTGGTGATGAATAAATCGAGGGAGGAAGCAGAACTCACTGGTCGATGAAGTCCAGGTTCTCCGGAGAGATCCGTCCGGTCACTGGGTGGCGGAAGGTGGTGGTCCTCTGGTTGTGGCTGCAGTGACGAGACACAGAGGGACCAGGTTAGACTTTCAGGCGTGAACATCAAAGGCGTCGCCGTCCTCTGATCACGCTCGGATCATTCCGACGAGCCGAGTGCCGCGACCCCTGCAGCCTCCGGACCTTTGTCCCTGACTTTCCCAGTCCTGTGTAGAATGTGAAACGGAGGCAGCAGCAGCAGGACCACCCCCCCTATAGACCCCCCACCCCCCAACCCCAGTCCTGTGGGCTCAGCACTAAATACCGGTCTGTCATTCCGAGCTTCAAACAGAGAGTAAACAACACGAGTGAGAAACGTGTTGGATGAAGAGTCTTTAGGATCATCAGGGACTTGAGTGAAGCGAACAACAAATACACAACTTCTAGTAGATCAAAAGTTCAACACAATGTTTAATGACGCATGGTTTGCTTGGTTCGCAACGTTTGATTGGGTCTCGTCAGGAAAGTGTTGAAGGTGAAGTTATAGAAAGTATCAGAAATTTAAAAAAAAAGGATTGTTACTAAGATGTTGTTTCCAAATACGACACTCGTTTTCAAAAAATATGACCGATATCAATATTTAATTATTTTTTTACCTGAAACTTGCCATTATAGTTTTTCATTTACAATGTTGTTTTCGTAACGGAGGTTGTTTTTTTTTGCATTTGTCTTATATTTAATATTTTATTTATAAAAATGTATATTTTACATTCAGGTTTTTTTCTTGTTTTTTTCATCCTTCAAATATTTTCCTGAAATATCGTATCGAGTTTTAAAAATGATCATCTTCAAAACTTTAGTTAAAGATGGAAAAAATATGTTTTTTGATATTTCAAGGGGGAAATTAAATCTTTGAATTGAACAATTTAAATTTAAATTTCGGGTTTTTTAAGCACCGAAATATGTTTTTTGAATAATTCAACAATTTGTATCTTAAAAGGTTGAAATTGTTTTTGGTAAATAATTGAATTAGAAAATTTGAATATTTTCACGATTATACCAAATATATTTTTCACACATTTTTAATATTATGATAACAATAATTCAACAATAAATGTTTTAAATTCAATATTTTTTAATTCGTAGTCTTTTAAATTCAACATAAAAATGTCACCAGACAGGACTAACAGAGTACCGAGCTACTCCATTGAACTTTCTGCCAAACATTAAAACATTTGAAGTAAATTCAATCGTTGAATATTCAGGAACAACAATGTGTCGCAGGTTGAGTGAAAGAAAAGACGGAGTCGGAGTGAGTGGAATGGATCGCGGTGTAAAAACATGCGAGTAACGACCGGAGTCACTGAGACGAGCAACATTCATCACATGGACTCGACATACGACAGCAAGTCACTGAGAAACCATCGCGGGTCGGATCAGGTGATATAATGCGTCTCATTACGATACTGAAATAGAGTTTAATAAATACTGCACTGTTGACATCAGAGGTCAAACATTCACCATCAGAGGTCGATTTTAATATTTCGACGTAGAAAACTAACAAAAATCTTTTTTTTTTTAAATGTTCTTTACATTTTAAGAACTCTTATAACTTATTGAAAGGTGTGGAAAGATAATTTGATTTGACAAGTTTAGTTTAAATACATTTCAAAACAACAATTCTTTTGAACAGATATGACCTTGGAATAAGACAGAAATACTTTAATGAAGTTAAAAGTCTTCACGGTAACAGAATCTAATCAGTGTCGAGGGACACACAGCGAGTAATGTTGTCACAATACTAACATTTTCAACTCCAAACTGAGTATTTGATACTCTATACCATTTTTCGAGGATGATAAAATTCATATTTTTCCTAACGAAAATGCAACAAACCTCTGTTAAAACCATACGTTACAAAGTCATAATTTAAAAAATGGTGGTTGGGGGGGGGGGGTATTGACACTTTTAAAAACAGGTGGCGTATCCGGGTACAACATTAGTATCAATACTTTTTTAAGTTCCGATACTTTTCATAAACCTCAACATAAAAAAAAATAAAAAAATAGTTATGATTTTTTTAGGTTCGGGTTAAGTGCTCAGGTTGAAACAAACGAAAAATAAATAATTAAAAAGGATTTAAAAATGTTTAAAATTAATTAAATAGAACATTATACAAACAAATGGGGAAAAAATTAGGCTAATTAGTTAAAAACTAGTTTGTAAATTATTTTTTTACTTAAAATAAGTTAAAACTATGGATTTGCAGGTGGAGGATTAAAACAAATCTTTTTAGATTTTGTTCACGAGTGAGCGACGGATAGAACGAAGAGCTGAGCCAGAAGCCAAAAGCTAAAGAATCAGAAGACGTTTGTTGTTTTTGTCGGTCGTAAAGAAAGCGTTTCTGTTGTGAGGTTTAATTGTCGAGGGTAAATCATGGGAGTGAAAATAAAGTGGATCTTCAAGGAGCACTTAACTTAATCCTGCACTAATGGAGTGAAAGACCACGACAAGAGGATTCATTAACACCTTAAATACCTGATGATAATTCATCAAACACCATGAAGTTTACAAGCAAATCAACATCATCCATCACCGTGACAACCGTCAGCCTCTCACACGATCCCGCCACAAATAACACACGCGTGTTACGATGACATCACGGACCAGGATCTTCAGTCATGAGGCGGAGAGAGAGCTGAGCCAAAGGACTAAACCACAGAGACGGTTATTGTGAGGTGTTTGAAGGTCGTCGCACGGGAGAAAGCTTTAGAAGTAGAAGCTTTTCATCGTAATTTCTCTTTTATTATCGGCCATGAAAGCCACGTTCACCCTCCGCCCGGTTACGTTCCGGTCCATTTTCTCTGGTTTTTGTCCAATGTGTGTCGGCGCCGGAACCATCAGCGTGAATATTGAAGATGCTTTTTACTGCAGTCTGGTCTGAATAGACGGAATATTTAGTCCTTATTTGCTCCCAGAGCCTCAATAACACACTTTTTTTTCCCCATCGAATCCTGTCTTTATAGCAAGATCTTTTCAATCAATTCATCAGTGATGTCAGAATATTAAATCAAACGTGTACTTAATTAAGTAATTATAAACGTTTGCTAGATTGCAAGGTTGAATTTTAATAATTTATTTAATTTTTAATTTAATTTTTTTTTTGACAAAGAGTTTTGTATTGTAATTTAAATAATAATTCAAAAATATTAATGTATAATATATATAAAATGTATAATTTTTAACTCAATACTTTTTATTTGTAGTCTTTTTAATTCAATAAAAAAGTGTTGGTGCCACCAGACAAAACCAAACGAGTACAGAGCTACTTGATAGAACTTTCAGCCAATCATGCGACGCGCAGACGATCATGTGACGACATAGAAACGCTTGTTTTACAGCTCGATGAAATTAAAAGTGAGAGCGAGATTAGTCTGGTTAGACGACACCGTTATGCCTACATTTTTATATTGAATTTAAAAGACTACAAAGACAAACAAAATGAATTTATAGAAGATTTATTTTACTATTTATAATTAGAATATCAAACTCTTTGTGTAAATAAAAACAATATTTTAAATATTACATATTTGTTTGATATATCTTTCAGTATACTAATTATAAAATAAAATAAATAAATGGAAAGTAATTTTTCAATATAGAAATTATTTTAAACAATTAACTATTATAGAACAAAAATAACCACACGCTTGAAAAACATTTCAATAAAGTTTCAACAAAATTAAAATAAAAAAAAATCCACTTTTCATCATGAGGCTGATTGACAGTTTAACTGTTGAAACGATGTGTAGTGAAAGATACATTTTATGGATATTTGAATTTTAAAAATCGAATATTTTCAAAATCAAATTTAATTCTAATTCCAATAATGGAAAAAAAAATCATGTTTTAATTCATATGATTTGCACTTCAGTATTGTTTGTTGTTGTATATAAATTGATAATAATTTTAACAAACATTTAATATAATTACATTTTCAAATTTAGTTAAGAAGTTAAACATTAAAAAACACACGTTTCATATTCTAATACCAATAAGTAAAAATAATGTAAGTAAAATGTATGTAAAATCCTTTTCTAAATATCTTTTATTTTAATTATTGTCTGGTGTCTCTTTTGTAAAAACATATTTCTATTCAAACTATTTTTTTTAAAACATGAATTCATTTATCAAGAGAGACGATCAGCTATAACTATAACTGACTACAACTATAAGAGCAACACAAACACAACATGAACTACTTTAACTCTGTAATTGTTACAAGTTGATTCTTCGAACATGACACGATGATGATCTCGACTCAAGTGACTTTAACACACATGTGACCACGAATGAAGGGTCGTTAACCTAAAAGGTCACACACACACACTTATATGCACACATAATTCACATGCCAACACACACACACACACATATGCACACAGAAAGACAAACACACTCAAATGGCAAGATACACAAAACGGACATAACATAAACACGCATACACACTAACATAGAAAAAACACAACAAACAAACACGAACAAACAAAAACCTGAAAAAACACATATAAAGATAAATATACACAAACAAAAATAAACATTCACACAAACATAAAGTAACATACACACAAAGACAGGCAAAAACACACTCAAACCGAAACAAATACATAAAAACACACAAAACAAATAGTAACACACAAACCGAAACAAACACACAAACACATAAAACCAAAAAAACTCACATAAACATTACAATACACACACATAAATATTCACACACACACAAACAAACATTTACACACATGGAGGATCTAAAGATCTACTTGACCAACAGAACTTCCTCGTGAAAAATCGCTCGCTCGAGTCATCGAAACGTCTAATAAGGATAAGGTTCCTCTGTAAAGAGCGCCCTCTGTCTGTGAAGAACAGTATTTTGACATACTGAACTGAGGAAGATTCCAGCAGTGGACAGTGCCTGTTCGAGCTTAAAGCAGGACAAGTCTGATAGCTGTCAATCAGGAGAGGCATACGTACATGTTGGAGCAGGTACAGGGATGACCTTGAGGTGTGCCCCCCCCCTCCCTCTGACTCCCCCCCTCCCTCCCTGACTCCCCCGCCATTGCACTTCAAACACATTCATCCTGGAAAAGGCTTTAAATAGCCGCGACCTTTGGCGAGGACGACGCCCACTCACACCCACTCACACCCACTCACACCCGCACAAGTCTCACATCTGTCAGACACTCAGGTGAGACACGTCGAGCACCGACCCTCGTGTTCGGCCAAAAATAACATGTCACTTCCTCTCGACTCTTCATTTGTACAGCAACTTCCTGTTCACCAGTGAGCTCATACCGTAGTTGTTTTTTTAGCTTTGAAATTATAAATCTAAACTTATTTAATGGTTTATATTTCAATAGTTTGTGTATAAAAGACGTTTTATTTTACAAATCAACACTCGAATATTCACAGCGTTTATTCATTTCTGTGGTTCAATTAAACCTCCAGCCACTAGTGGGCAACAACTTTTTCTGGCTTTTACAAGAAACAATATATCGCAATATATGGCAATATATCGTAGTAACTTATATAGGAAGAAATATAATATAGGAAGACGCTTAATATGAAGTCTTGAGTTTGAAAGTTGAAATAAATGTCAATTTACACAAGTAAAAATAATTGTCACTGCTATTGCCCACGATAAACGAGAAAAAAAACATCTAATTTAAAAATATGACTGTTTTTTTAATTATTTTATTTTCACACACAGAGATTTCTAACCAAATTTTAAATCATTCAAAAATACATTTTCTAAATTCAGTGTTTCTTAATTTGTAGCCCTTTAAATTCAATATAAAAAGTTGTTCTACTATTCCCAACGGCACAGACAGTTTTCAGGAAATCGCAAAAGGCATCTTAAGAAATTACTTAGACTTTTACAGATAAAATGATACAACAATGACAACTATATTTCGGGTAAGCAACAAAAACTCTTTAGCTACGTTTTCACTCATCGAACTTTCCAAAAAATATATGAAGGTAGAAAAGAATTAGACAAAAAGTTTGAAAGACAAGGTGTGTTTGAGTCTGTGGTAAAAATAGAAGTGTGAAAAAATCAATATGCTTGTATATCGCAATGTTTTTATTCACGATATCGTATCGATAGTAACAGCACTGTATCAATATTTGTTTTTAATCATCGATGTGTCTGTTTTTCCAATTATGTTTTTTTTAAATAATAGTTATTTATGGTTTATATTTCAATGAAGTGGATTTGAAAAATAATGACTTTTCATTCATTTACAATTAAGATGCAAATATTCAAACAGTTATTTTACACTTCCGGCCACTAGGTGGCAGCAGTCATTGCCTCCTCTGCAGCTAAAGGAAGAATGAAATCAAGCTAAATCCCAGTGACTGAGGACGAGAGGATACAGTAGCTTTTATTCGAGAGAGAACGGCTGTAGTCTAATATACGAGCAAGACACCGTCTGCAGGGTCACGCCAGGTTAAGTGGTGAAATTGGAGCAAACACTCCCCGACGACGGCTCTTTAACAAGACTGATTAACAGCCCATAATAATCCAGTCAAACCCCTCGTTCTTAGAGAAGCAGAGAACATTCAGAGCTTTTTAAATTCCATAAATGTCATTTCAACGTCGAGTCAAATGTGCTGCAGACGTTTCCTCTGACAAGTCATTAAAACTGACATTTTCGACGGAAACATTCCTTTTTATGTTCCTTTTGTGACTTTTAATCGACGTTTAGTAAAAGAAGATATTTTAGTCAAAATTTCCTCCACTTTTCGTTGTGATTAAGTTTTTTTAATTTCCTAATTCGAGGCGAGGAGCTTAGTTATCCAAGAGAGACTCAGAGTAGAAATGTCAAGTTCTTCTTCCTGGGGCTTTTATTTTGTACAGACTTTTCCTGGGTTTCCTCGTTGCTCTCTTGACAGTCGGCGAGAGCGATGCTTGGCAAGATCCACGGCTGTCTCAGTAGTTCGCCTAAACCTTCTTCTTGAACACCAACTTCTGACTTTTTTTTTCTGTCGGTGCTTTGTGTTCCTTTGGTGAGTTCTGGATTATCTTTTTGCCTTTTTGTGTTTTGTTTTTTTTGTAGTGGATCTAGCGCTTTGCAGCCACACTTTTCTTAGTTTTCTTGGATTTCTGTTTTTTAAGTGGACTCGTAAAGACTGAAGCTGTGTCTCAAATCGCATACTTGCAACTATTTTTAGTGCATAAGTGCGTCTCAATTCTTAGTATTGAAAATCTAGTGCTCCATATACACTAAATTGTCACTAAAACGCCCACAAAACTGAGTATGGATCGATGGACACTTTCTTCCCTAAACGGCTCCATCTTAGTGACGTTGACGTTGTAAATGGAAGTTACGTCACAAATTTGAGACATACTATCTGTGGAGAATTTTTACTAGTTAGCATTGAAAAGTGTAATAAGAGAAGTATGCGATTTGAGCCACATACATTAATTTCTTATTTTTTAAGAACATATGTAATACATTTTACTATTAAAATATTCTTTGAATCTTTTCTCTACATTTCTTAACCTATAAGAAGTTTAAATATTTATTCCTCATCTGAAGTTTATTCATACATTTGCAGAGTCGTTGTTCAACATAACAAGACCTCAGGGGTGCAGTTGTGGCGACGCTGCTGCATCTTCTCCAGCACGAGCGAGGGATGAGGAGGGAGAGAAGAAGGAGGAGGGATGAGGAGGGAGAGATGAAGGAGGAGGAATGAGGAGGGATGAGGTGAAGGAGGAGGGATGAGGAGGGAGAGATGAGGAGTGAGGGATGAGGAGGGAGAGATGAGGAGTGAGGGATGAGGAGCGAGAGATGAAGGAGGAGGGATGAGGAGCGAGAGATGAAGGAGGAGGGATGAGGAGGGAGAGATGAAAGAGGGATGAGGAGGGATGAGGAGCGAGGGATGAAGGAGGAGGGATGAGGAGCGAGGGATGAAGGAGGAGGGATGAGGAGCGAGAGATGAAGGAGGAGGGATGAGAAGGGATGAGGAGCGAAGGATGAGGAGCGAGAGATGAAGGAGGAGGCATGAGGAGCGAGAGATGAAGGAAGAGGGATGAGGAGCAAGGGGTGAGGAGCGAGAGATGAAGGAAGAGGGATGAGGAGCGAGAGATGAAGAAGGAGGGATGAGGAGCGAGAGATGAAGGAGGAAAGATGAGGAGCGAGAGATAAGGAGTGAGGGATGAGGAGCGAGAGATAAGGAGTGAGGGATGAGGAGCAAGAAATGAAGGAGGAGGGATGAGGAGGGAGATATAAATGAGGAGGGATTAGGAGCGAGAGATAAGGAGTGAGGGATGAGGAGCGAGAGATAAGGAGTGAGGGATGAGGAGCGAGAGATGAAGGAGGAGGGATGAGGAGCGAGATATAAAGGAGGGATGAGGAGCGAGAGATGAAGGAGGAAAGATGAGGAGCGAGAGATAAGGAGTGAGGGATGAGGAGCGAGAGATGAAGGAGGAGGGATGAGGAGCGAGGGATGAAGGAGGAGGGGTGAGGAGCGAGATATAAAGGAGGAGGGATGAGGAGCGAGGGATGAAGGAGGAGGGATGAGGAGTGAGATATAAAGGAGGAGGGATGAGGAGCGAGAGATGAAGGAAGAGGGATGAGGAGCGAGAGATGAAGGAGGAGGCATGAGGAGCGAGATATAAAGGAGGAGGGATGAGGAGCGAGAGATGAAGGAGGAGGGATGAGGAGCGAGAGATGAAGGAGAAGGGATGAGGAGCGAGATATAAAGGAGGAGGGATGAAGAGCGAGGGATGAAGGAGGAGGGATGAGGAGCGAGATATAAAGGAGGAGGGATGAGGAGCGAGGGATGAAGGAGGAGGGATGAGGAGCGAGATATAAAGGAGGAGGGATGAGGAGCGAGAGATGAAGGAGAAGGGATGAGGAGCGAGAGATGAAGGAGAAGGGATGAGGAGCGAGGGATGAAGGAAGAGGGATGAGGAGCGAGGGATGAGGAGCAAGAGATGAGGAGCGAGAGATGAAGGAAGAGGGTCAGTCCTAAGAAATATCTGATGTGGACACAGTCCAGATGGCAGTGTTCACCTCACAACATTCTGACGGATCAGTAAATAGAGCCAAGGAAAGAAAATTGAGTCAAAAACCAGGAATTTTTGGGGAGAAAAATTCCATAACAATATTAAATATTAATATAAAAATGAAATGTAAAATGAAAATCAATGCATGGAAGTTTCAAGCTTTTGAGTTTGACTCACGGATACAGAAAAATATATGCAGGTAGAATAAGACAAAAAGTATAAAAGAAATGGTGTGTTTGAGTCTGTGGTAAATATAGAAGTAAGAAAATATCAATACACTAGTATATTGTTTTTATTTACGATACCGTATCGATATTCAACGGTACTATCTCAATATTTGTTTTTAATGATCAATTTATTAGTTTTCAAATTATGTTTTTTATGATAGTTTATGGTTTATATTTCAATAAAGTGTGTTTTAATAAATTTTCACCGTTATTTAACACTTCTCAGTGACTGAGGACAAGAGGATGCAGTGACTCCATCAGCTTTTAAAGGTGATGTTTGGACATATTTTGGTTTGAAAACAAATGAAAGCAGTTAAGACTTCGTCAAGAGTCATGTGGTCTGTAAATACTGCAACACCAGAGTCAAGTACTCGACAATACTACACATATATACTCGTTACTACACTATCGCTGTATATCTTATCGTTGACTCTGTATCGTGACACGCGTAGTAATAATAATAATACTCGACTACGCCATTGAAGCTGGACTCGTCAGGCATCTCTAGATTTCCTTGAATAAATCTGAGGGAGATGTTGTTTCGAGTGAGTCAGAGTCAGAGCTGAAGATCATTATCTTTGTTGTCGAGTAGTCGTTAAAGAAATCCTACATTCTTCTTATTCGACTCTCACGCTCGATTGGTCGCGTCTGTGAGCGAGTCATTATTATTAGACGAGACCGAATCGACTCGCATTAATGTATGATCTCTGTTTGAAGACCCCCCCCCCCCGCCTCAGCCATCTGTCTCTGCACATGAACGCTTCAGATGAACGTCCTCCTCCGGCTCGACCATCAACAAAAGGTAGCGAGAGCCTCCGCAACACATCCAACAACACTGGGACTCTGACGCAATCGTGAAGCAACCAGACCTGGCCGACCATGAAAGGAAAGAGAGCCGGAGAAGCGACGCACAAAGTAGTCGACAAGTGAAAACATCTGTGCGTGTGTTGATGAAGACACACACGGGACTTCAGATGATCATGGCAGGAAAACAGGTTGTCGTGTTAGCTGATGCTAAAGAGCCTCTTTTAGACTTTAGAGTTTAAATGGAGCAGTTGTTTACAATTCCAGTTACGACACAACTGTGTCTGGATCAACTGTGCGACTGGTGACCTCGGAACAACCTGAAGTTTTACAACACAAGTTGTTTTTGTTAGATCTCCTGGACACCAGACACGCCGAAGAATGATTAAACTACAGTGGAGCTTATAATAGATGAAAGACCATTACATGAATCACTATTTAATAAAAACTCAACTCAAACTGAACTCGCAAACTCAACATACGAGGCGACATACCCCTCAAACAACTCTTTTAGTAACAGTCACCTGAATAGCAACAATAATGCTTTGCCGCCCAGCCTACTCATCAAAACTATCAATAACTTTTGACATAGCAAAGACATTTTGAATTTGAAAATAGTCATGTAAGTAAGCAAGTAAGTAATGGTTGCGACCGATCAGCTGTTACTAGAGTAGAAAGGCATCATGGGAGTTCATGATGTTGTTTGTGGCACCATTAATAAGGTGGGAGTGGTGATGAATGCCTGCCACTAAATTGTGTAGTTCATTTCTGTGCTGAAATTAAACCCCCGGCCTCTAGATGGCAGCAGTCAGTACGTCCTCCACAGCTAAAGGAACACTAGAATCCCACGAGATCCCCACGATGACTGAGGACGAGAGGATACAGTTGACTAGAGTAGCTTTTATAGCTGATGTTTGGACATATTTTGGTTTGAAAACAAATGAAAGCAGTTGCGACTTCGTCAAGAGTCATGTGGTCTGTAAATTCTGCAACACCAGAGTCAAGTACTCGACAATACTACACATATATCCCTAGTGTATCACAATGTATCGTATCGTTGACCCTGTATCATGATACGTTGACAGATTTTTCATAATACACACACCTACTTAAACTGTATACGACAAAAAGTGCTTTCTAGTGGACGATGCTTGAATCCCTATCAGCCTGATACTACTCGACATGTCCCGCTAGCCTTGACAGATGTGCTAATGGCTACATTATAAGCCAGAAGAACTAAGAAGATAGAGGCAACAAATCAAACTAATAATGCGTGAACTCATCAACAAGTTGTTTATTGTTGTTTTTTGAAGCGTCTTATTCTTGTTTGAAGGAGGGGTAGATGTTCCTCAAAACGTTGACCTTAAGTTGTAAACCTTGAGATGAGAACTTTGAGAAAGAAGAGCGGAACTCACAGATCTGACAGTCCTTGTTCCAGCGAGCAATGGAGGAAAATGGATTATCTACAAATATTTACAATAACAATATTTACATCATATTTCGACTCATCTAGGATCAGTTCTGGCGTCACCTCCCACACTCGCCGCAACGATCCGCTAACCTTTTACTCTCCATGGCCTGCAGGACCGTGACATTTGTGGAAGTGATTGAAATATTCCAACGTCCGCCACCGAATTGAAGCGACGTTCGTCAAAGCGTGGTCTCGGGATTCTGACTCCCAAACAATTTCCCTGCCAGTCACATCTATAATGGCCGTGAATCCGGTCGGTGCTGATCCGCCGACACATGAGCGAACACAGACGTTCCAATTATCCCCGAGAGCTCGCGGTGGCGTGTTTCGGAAGCTGGCCGTTAGACACTCGTCCACATGCAAATCACTTCCTGCGCACGTTGGCAGTCTGCCTCGCTCGCTCTAATTATAGCCTCGTCGTGGTCGCGGCTGTCGCGATGCAAAGACGGTCAAATGTTTGGCGTCGCCTCAAACAAGCACCTTTCGTTTTGGGGTTTGTTAAAAACACCTTCGGGCGACAACGTTGTGTACACAGACCACCCCTGTTGCTAAACAGGTACAGTACATCCGTCTCAAAAATGATGAATGTTTACCGTGAGAAACTTTGTTGATTCATTTGATGACGGATTAAAGATGTATTTAACATCAGGACTGAAGCCAACTACTGTTAATATCGTCAATTACTGCAAATTATTACAATGATCGGGTCATTACTCATTCAATAGGTTTTAGTTCGATCAATATAGATCATCATCGATAGCTTGATAGCTGCTAAAAGATTTTACTTCCTTTCGTATGAGACTAATACAGTTCAGCCCAGACAGGTAAGTGTGAAGTTAAACGTTCACTTCTAGGACACACTTTTAGAACTATTTGTGTATAGTGTTGTATATTTTCAAGAATCTGATTATACGATATGTATGTGTCACGATACATAATATATCCTGATACTGTAGTAACAAGAATATATTTCTAGTATTGTCAAATACTAAATAACAAGCTAAATAATAAGCTAAATAATAAACTAAATAACAAGCTAAATAATAAGCTAAATAACAAGCTAAATAATAAGCTTAATAACAAGGTAAATAACATGCTAAATAATAAGCTTGATAACAAGATAAATAACATAATAAATAATAAGATTAATAACAAGGTAAATAACATACTAAATAATAAGCTTAATAACAAGGTAAATAAAATGCTAAATAATAAGCTTAATATCAAGGTAAATAAAATGCTAAATAATAAGCTTAATATCAAGGTAAATAACATACTAAATAATAAGCTTAATAACAAGGTAAATAACAAGCTAAATATTGTGCTAAATAATAAGATTGATAACAAGGTAAACAATAAGCTAAATAACAAGCCAAAATCCAGGCACTACTAGTCATTAGAAGTGCATATTCTCAAGAATCTGTTGATACGATACGTATCACAATACAGGGGCAACGATACCATATTGTGATACTGTTGTAACAACTATATATTTGTAGTGTTGTCGAGTACTTGACTCTGCTGTTGTAGAATTTACAGACTTTTTATTTGTTTTCAATCCAAAATATGTCCAAACATCAGCTTTAAAAGCTGCTGGAGTCAAATGTATCCTCTCGTCCTCAGTCATCGCCAGGTTCTCACAGGATTTCATTTCTCCTTTAGCAGCAGTGACGTAATGACTTGCGTGATAATTGTACGTAAAAAAAAGTTGAAAATATTGTTTTTTATATAAGAACTATTACTGAATCATTTAAAAAATGAAATGTGCTTTTTTTAAGACAGTAAATTGATACAGTTCTGCTAAATGTGGATACAGTTTTGTGAAGAAAAATATTGAGATATTTAAGTATATCAATATGAGTAATAATCATCGATATATATCAAAGTAAGAGACGGATCAAGTGACTTCCTCTTAGAAAAACCTCTCAGATTGATTTTATTGAAGTCATTAAAGCTAATTGACAAACTAAACAGTCATTATCCTCATTCAAGTTCTCGCTGGCGAGTCATCAGATCACCGTCGATGAAAGACACGTCTCTCATCTCGCCTGTTTGGACAGCTCCTGGACGCGAGGGTCTTCCTGCGATCACAACAACGCCGTCGCTCACGGTAAACAGAGCGAGAAGCTTCTGGACACGAATGCAAATCTGCTGACAACGGCTAAAAATAACTGCCCGGAGTCTGAGAGGAGACGGATGTCGACGGCCGACCGGAAGACTCCTCCACACGACTCCGTTGTTCTGTGGATCAGTTTGTTTAAGACACTAAAGATGTTCTTAACTTAAGTCAAGTAGCAATAGTCTCCAGTGGCAGTTGTCAAATAATACAAATCCCATAATACACAGCAACAGCTGAAACTAATGCCAAAGTATTGAAACATTCAGAGTAAAACTGCAAGTACTGATCATGTAGACGTGTTTCTGACAGATATACAAATATTTTATTTAAGACTTTTTCAATTATTCATTACTAGTTCAACTCAGAATTTTACTTTTGAGAACTTTTTTATGGCTTAATACATTCATTTTTTTTCTTCTTTTCAATCATTTGTGATCATTTTGTGTCCATTAAATAACATAAAATGAAAAATGCATTTAAGTATACTGTGTATACATATATCTAATGTTTATTTATTATGTTTTATGTTCTATTGTTTGTATTGAAATAAATTTATGTACATTTTTTTCTTTTTTCTATTAAAATCGACACTGCTTTTTAATAGCAGTCGCAGAAATAATGACTAAAAGTGAACACTACGCTGACTCTACACTAGGTGGCGGCAAAAACAAAAACGCACAGAGACGAAGCTTGTCGTATTTTGCTTGTATTAAAATATATAAACGTTTTCTTTTTATCCAGTTTCATTTAAATATACTGTATATATTTTTTAATTTATAATTATGTGTTGTATTTGGAATTCCAAGTGTGTTGTAACTGTCTGTGATATTTAAGGTTTGCAGTTACAATTACAGTTGCTTTATTTATCAATCAATTTATCTTAAAGTATATTGTTGTATGTTGATTCTATCAAATGTTGTGTTGCTCATATTTTACAATTATTTGTATTCTATTAAAAAAAAATGTAATATAAATAAATAAATAAAAACACATTTTAATAAATTCATTTTGGATTTTTTTCTTGTCCAAAAGTGTCTCAGCGACGGCTGCTTCCACGAGATCATACATTGATTCCAGGAAATTAACCTTTGTGCTCCTCAAAAGAAGAACTATTTATAGAGCATCGCTCGGCTCTTAGACTGAAGGTCACGACCTTTTGCCGTTTTTGTTGTTTTTGCCAAGGAGTAAAGATCCAAGTTTTTTGATCAGTGGGGTACACGAGTATATCAGTGTCATCAGAGTAATAAACATCAAACATTAATCATTACAATTGAAATATAAATTTCAATCATTTGTAAATGCCAAAGTTAAATTGGTTTTAATGAAGAGTTAAAATTATTATTTTTTAAACAGAGATTTTCATATTTTAATCCCAATAATACATTAATAAATGTTTTTTAATTCCATATTTTTTTATTTAGTGCTTCTACGTGTTCATGTGATCATCTGTGTGTCACATGATTGGATAAAAGTTTGATCCAGAAGCTCTGTAATCTATTGGTTTTGTCTGGCGTAACAATTATATCCACATTTTAAATTGAATTAAAATGCTTAAAAAAAATGGAAGAATATTGAATTTAGAAAATGTTTTTGTTGTAATTATTAGAATAAGTATATTAAACTATTATTTTAAAACCATTCAAATTTGTAAATATTATTCAACAAAAAAACTAAACTCTTAATACAATATGGTTTAATTTAAATACCCTACAATATAGAAACTACTGAATTCAATTATACTTTTTTTTTATTATTAAATGATAAAATAAAAATAAAAATCAATTAAAAAGTATCAACATTTGAACTGAGAGAACGAGAAGAACGGAAGACGATTATTCTCTTGCTGCCGTGGTTGGGTCTAATGTTAGCGGAGAGTCAAAATGCGGAGCCACCATCATCTAACAGTGTCGTCAGGGGTCTGCAGAATCTTCCTCACACACACATCACGGATCAACAAACAGATTAAAAATTCCAAATTTAATTATTCCGTCCTTCGTCCCACGACCCGACGCCACCGGAGCGTCTGAGACACTTCAAGGGTCGCTGACGGTTAATTGCGGCGCCGTCAAGATTGTTGGTCTCTGATGAGGCGTCAAGATTGTGGCTGGTCACAGAAAAAAAGGGGGTGACGGACGGGGGGGGGGGGCGTCGCCACCAATCACAGGCGAGGGACGAAAAAGACGGCGAAAATCTCGTTCCCTCCAGAGACTGCGACGGGACATTTTGTTGCCATGGCAACGTGAGGAGGAGGCGGTCTTGAAACCCGCCGTGTCGTCTGGATGAAAGCGGAGAGTCTGCTTTTTATGGTGGAACCTTGTAAAAGGAGATTTAGAGCCGTGTGTGTTGACGTGCAACAGGAGAGCAGGTTCGAGCAGGAAGCGGGGAGTTGGCATGGCGACGGGCAGACTGGCATGCTAATGGACGTCGCGTCTGTGCTGCATTCACATTCAAAAACACTCCACAGTGTCCTGACGGGCCTCGAGTCGGTGTGTCGCCCAGAGAGTGTGTGCGACTTTTGGAAATCTCGGTATGGTAGAAAAAACAACGACGCGGGAGGAGGCTTGTGTTTGCAAAGACTGTTGAGCAGGAAATAGAAAAGTTCTTTGGCTGAAGTATGAATCAGATTATTGACGGTTATTAAGTGTTTTAAACTTTTTCTTATTTAAATTTTAAAGTTGTTAGGCATTGAATTATTTTCTAAATAACTGATTTCAATCATTTGTACATTGAAATGTTGAATTAGTTTTTATTATTATTGAATTTAAATATATAAATAAATATTTTCCACAAGAATTATTTTTCTTTTACACATAGAGTTTAATATTTTAATTTCAGTCAAAAGAATTCCAAGTTCAATATTTCTTAATTTGTAGCCATTTAATTTCAATATATATATATAAAAATAAGCTTTTTAACACATTTATATTGAATTATAAGGCTACAAATTCAAAAAAACATTGGACTTAGAACTTTTATTTTGAAATTAAAACTATGTTTTAAGGAAATCATTCATTTTGAAAATATGAAAATGTTTAATTAAATTATTTAAAAAAATAAATTCTACTTTTAAATATTCAAATTGTTGAATTCAATTATTTAAAAAAAGAATGTTTCAAAACTTGAAATGTTAAATTCAAACATTCAACATTCTGATGTCACTGATGTCACTTTTTAAAAATAACCTTTTAGATTTTTGACAATTCAAAGATTTTTTAAGTTTAGCTGTAAAAGTTACAAAGTTATCCTGAATTATTTTGGAGCCACAGACATTTTGAAAGGTAACTAGCGTCACCATGAGAGTCGGAAAAATTATCCTAGGAATATTTCCTGCTCCGCCGCTCTTGACAGATGTGAGACGCTCGGTGACAGCAGCTGTGCTCAGAGAGGCGGACAAGAAAATGAGTGACGATGATGATGATGATGATGAGGAGACAGAAGTTTCTGGAGAGAGAGAGAGAGAACGAAAGAGAACGAAAGAGAGGAAAGTTTTCATCTCATCTTCTATAGATTTGCCTTTAAACTGCGTAGAAAAGTCTTAAAGTACATACGAGGAGTTGAGCTCAAGCAGTGAAACCAACAGTGTTATCATCTCCAGCTACAGAAGAAGTGTATTGATGATTAATTCAGTGTTTAGATATCATCTCAACTCACGAGTCCACAGACTTTCAAAGTTTAATTAAGAACTTGGTGGAAAAGAGTTCATTCTCAGGGAAAGAAAAAGAGCAAACTGCAGATTTTAGATTTATATTTGGACGTCCTGCCTGAATTCTATTCCATGAAACTGCAACGTTAGTCAAAAGCACTTTATCATTGTTTTTGTTATTATTAACGCAAAAGTCATTACATTCTTCGCAGCTAAAGGATTAATAACATCCTGCGTGATCTCGGTGATGACTGAGGACGAGAGGATACAGTGACTCTTTTACAGTGACTGTTTGGACATATTTTGGTTTCAAAACAAATGAAATTAGTTACGACTTCGTCGACTTTTTTTTTAACGTACAATTATCACGCAAATAATTCTGGCTGTTAGATGGCAGCAGTCATTACGTCCCCGCAGCTAAAGGAGAAATGAAATCCTGTGAGAACCTTGCGGTGACTGAGGACGAGAGGATACATTTGACTCCAGCAGCTTTTAAAGCTGATGTTTGGACATATTTTGGTTTGAAAACAAATGAAAGCAGTTACGACTTCGTCAAGAGTCCTGTGGTCCCTAAATATAACACCAGAGTCAAGTACTCGACAATACTACAACTACATCCTTGTTACTACAGTATCACACTATATATCGTGTAGTAACCCTTGTATCGTGATACAGCGGTATTAGCTGATATTTGACAAAAAAAACAAATTCAAATTATAGTAACTTCTCAATTTTATTTTACTTTTTTCAAACATTTAAATATATAATTTGGAAACTGCAAAAGGACTTTATAAACACAGACCAGATTCACCTGCACTCAAAACCTTTTTTTTTAAACAGAAAACCAGCACTTTCAAAACGGTGTAAATATCCAGTGAACACATGTAACTAGAGTAATGAGTTCACTGGGTGGGTGAGTGTGAAAGTCATTGGAGTTAGAAGACCAGTTGTTCAGTGTTGTTTCATATGTTTGAGTGGAAACCATTGTAAATAAATCAGTTTAGTTTCAGTTCAGGAATGATTGAAGTCCGACCACAGCAGCTACAAACACTTGACACTGACTTGTCAACAAAATTTCAATCATCATCATAGTCCAGGAGTTAAAGTTGACTATTGTAAATATGTCAAATACTTCATCATCTAACTTTGATTATTTAATGAATAAAATTGTGGTTGTGTTACAGTTTTCTCCATGTGAAATAACTGTAGATAGTAAAATATGCATCTTGGTTAAATCGTAAAAAAAGATTAACTACTGCAAATTTTCCACAATTCTACACAAAAAAAAGTTACAATAAAATTACAATATATTGCTATATAAAGTTTGTAACATCAATTTGATGTTATCAAAAGTATCTATTATTATAGAAAATATTGATTTATTTTAATAAAGAAAAACGACAACATTTTGTTTTTCTTCCTCAAGCGTGAGAGTCTGCACCAGATCTTTGACAGAAAGCCTTGAATAAAATGCTGCGATTATTCCACTTGACCATTCAGGGAGGCGGCGTGAGACCCGGGGCGGACTAATAAAGGCCTCTCGGGAACAAACAGATGCTTGATGGAGTCCCTGCTGCGACCGCAATCCCACACATCCAGCCCTGGAATCTGGCGACGAGGCTCCGTTCCTTCCTTCGTGCCCACAAGTCTGATGAATCTTCCGACATCAACGCTCATTTCCAGCCGGCTATTTTTACTCCGGAACATTACAAAAGCAGCAGCGACTGAATATCAGAGTGGAATCATCATTACTCATCCGCTAATGGCTGCTTGTGCAGATGCTCGGACAGTTATGGAGCATCTGAGGGGCAGCCAGGCCGAACGACGCCGACACAGAAACTAGACAACCAAGATTTGGAGCTAAAAGAGTTTGAGGCCGAGGTGATGTGGATCAGAACCTCTAAGAGTTTGCCCCAATACAACCCCTCAACCTTTATTTTGCACGTGCCTGTGAGACGGAGGGTTGGGTGGAGGTGTAGGGGGAAGGTTTAGGGGGAAGGCAGGTAGCCCTTGAAAACGAGGGAGGTCTGAGATGGATTTGATGGATTTAACGATGAAACAGAGTAACTATGGCAAAGCAAGTGATCAACACTGGGGATAAATGTGAGTAATTCTCATAAATACCATTATCATTTGTTGGCTGAGTCCCAATTCTAGCCCTTCCCCTAAAAACAGGAAATGGAAATAATCCACTAAGAAATGGGAAAGCCCTTAAGTCTGGAGATGATAAACATTGTATGAGTTAAAGGACGTAGAGAAGAAGGCTCCTTCCAGCTGATCAGCTTCCTAGGGAGACATCGTGGACATATCTAGACTCCAAACAAAACTGGTGAGCAAATCTTTTGGCTCAGCTCTTCTTTCATCATGACGATATATATTGACACACTTGAATATCTCGATTTCTTTTTTTCCACGCAACTGTATCCATTATAAATCCGCATTTTTAAATTTATTTTCAAATCATATTTCAAAAGTTATTTTATGATTTATATTCAAATAAAGTGTAAAGAGTGTAAGATTCACAGCATTTTCTCATTTTTGTGTTGCGATTTCACTTCCGGCCAGTTGGTGGCCGCAGTCATTCCAGCCTAGACAGCTAAAGAAACAACGAAATTCAGCGAGATCCTGTTGATGACTGAGGATGAGAGGATACAGTGACTCCAGCAGCTGATGTTTGGAGATATACAAATGAAAGCAACTCCGTCAAGAGTCATGTGGTCTGTAAATTCTGCAACACCAGAGTCAAGTACTCGACAATACTACAAATATATCATGGTTACTACAGTATCACGATATATCACAATGTATTAGACCTGTGTATCATATCACCAGATTCTTGCAACTACACAACGTAAGTAAAGTACAACAAACACCATCCGAGCTTCCACAAGGTTTTGTAGAAACAAATATCCGACTAGTTTTGCTTCCACAGAAAAACAAACTCGATAGAACTAGTTAGACCTTCAGGCAGTGCATACAGCTGCCAAGGATCTCAAGTTTAGACACACAAACACATTTTGATTGTCATGTTGTTGTTTTTTTGCGGCTGGTGAAAAATATTCTAGGTGGCGCTGTTTTCCTATATTTTACATGTAAATATCAACACTTTGAAAGCTAATGATGAATTCTAATGTTTATTATGCTCCTTGTTTAGAGACAACTGATCACATATTTTAATTATACTATAACATACATACAGAATAAACTAAATTACTAAAAACTAAAGGAAAACTATTAACCAGATCATCAGAGACACTTTTGAGCAAATGATCACAAACGCACACAAATAGAAAAAATAAAAAAATGATTAAAAAATAAATACAGAAAGTTAAATTGTGAGAATTGAACCAGTGAAACTTCACCTCCTCATACTTCCAAAAAAGAATGAATTAAATGTAAAAAGATCAATGTATAAAAAAGCAACAGTCAAATCGATGGGAGTGCGGCGCCCCAGCGCCCTCTAGGGGCCAGCCGCCACTGCTCACACACACACACAGACGTAACAACTTTGCATACACTTAAGTTAAAATCTTGATTTTAATTCCGATCGTCTCGACTGGTCCACCGTTAAAAAACCTTCTTCATGGTTCCCTGCAGCTCTGAGCTCTTTTCAAAGATGAAAGAGAGAAAACACAACAAACCAACAACCTCCCACCACCCGGTTCAGGCCCACACACTCATCTCTGAAACGAACTGCTCATGGAGACGCCGAGATACAGAATAATAAACCATCTGAGGCTGCATCTTGAAAGTATTTTCGAAAAAAAAACCTGAACTCGTCTCTGGGGTTAAGTTTGAAAGAGCTAAAAATACGAAGGTTGTTTGTTCAAGAACTAAGTAGATTATTAACTGTACCGTCAAACCTACTGATGCCGAACATCTGTAGCCACTTGAGAGTTTTAATACCTGAACTGGAACCTCTTGTTCGAAGGGCTGGTGTTTCTGTCTACGGCTGCTGGAATATTTTTCCGACCGCATGGTGTCGGTTTGAACCCCGGCGGCCGCCGCTCGTCACTCTCGACGAGTGCGTTGTTGTGGCACATTCTGACGCGGGAACTCTCCAGTGAGCCTGGTGGGGAATTCGTTCTGTCAAAAAGTGTCAGATGCTTTAAAGCGAGAGACGCTGAGGAGTGTCAGCGGCGGTGAGACAGGAAGTAATGGATCATGTTGTGCGACCAACACACGAGAGGGAAGATGAAGTGCCTTGCTCGAGGGAGGTCTTCCAACTACTGCTTGGATTTAACCTTGTAATTGTTTTGTTATTCATCAGTATTTTACTCAAAGATACCATCATGATTTACTGGATTACAATTTGAATCCCACAAAATTAGCTTAATATAGACCTTCAAAATAAAATGTATTAATTTATTATATTTTCAAAACGAATTATCTCCTTTGAAGCACAACCATTTTTTATTTTAAATCACCAACGAATCAATATTATAGATTGGTAAAAATATGGAAACTGTTCAAGAAGAGAGTTTAAGAAAAACAAAATAAAATTAAGTTTAAAGGATCATGAATATGTAAAAGACTGATTATTTAATTATTTTAAAGTGTAACATTTTATTAAATTAAATGTTCTTAAACTCTAAAATAAGGCACCAAAAAAGGTTAATTTAACAAAATACTAGTAGGGGAAAAAATAATAATGCTCACAATAAATAAATAATACAATATCCATGAATTTATTTATTTATTTTATTTCAGCCCGTTGGAAGATCATGATTCCTTGTTCTGTCGTTTAACTCCCTAATGCAACACTAGTAGACTCAGGGACTCATTCATTCCTCGTGTTATTAGATTGTTTCATTTGAGTTTGGGGGCAGGAGTATCCTTTGTATCCTTCTCTTTGCGTTATTTCTTTTGATCCATGTTCTTCTGTTTGAGGTTTGCTCTTTTGTTTGCAGTTTGTTCGTGATTTTTTATTTATTTATGAAAACTTGCTGTACCGAACCAAGTCCCAATTTCCAGAAGGATCTCCAGAGGGATCAATAAAGTCCATCCATCTTAACAGCTTGGAGATAATAACAGTAATAAACTGGAAAAGTTCTGCAAGATTTAGAAAATGTTCTACGACTTCCTGAAACATAAAAGATAAGAGACTGATTTAAACAATCGTAACATCAGAGAAATATACTGGATATTATTGTCATTATTAAGTTTGTTTTTTTATGTTTAAAAGTACACGTTGTTCTACATATTTATTATTTTAGAGAGTTGTTTAATTTTGACCGGTGTAAGGAGAGGAGGGGAAAATAATTGCGTGATTGTGTCGCAGAATATTTGAAATTTAAGTTGCCCCAGATACTTAATTCAAACTACTTTCTAACACAAGTGTTGAGTTCTTCCTCCAGTTGCTTTTGGCTGAAAACAATTACTTTCAATTAGAGCAGGAAGAGTCGCTGCAGGGTTTGTGTCGAGCGGCTAAATGATCCCAAACTATTTGTTTTTTAAACTCTAGAGGCAAAACTACAAAATATAAACTCCTGTGATCATCAAGGTTGTTTTCCTCCTGCTTCCCAAACCTCAAAGCTCCTCTTTATCCAGGAATTAAAAAAGCTTCAAAAGCGACACATTCCATGACCTAAAACTGAGGCGACAAGGACGGCGGCGGCGTAAAGAGATTCATTATTCCGTGCTTATTGGAGGATCAAACATGGGCGCTGACAAGGGTGTCGGGGGTGCTTGGGTAAATGTTAGTCACATTTGTGTGTTGACAGGTGGCGCTCTCCTCGCCACCTCCTCAACATTAATAATGCTGCTACAAATTTGTAAATGCAGGAACTAATTATTCCCAAACCCTCCAACAGCTCTTGAACGCACCGTCAACCCCGTGACAAACAGGGTTGCCTCACTCAGGCAAGTTTCTTCACGCCGACTCTGTGACACGTTCGAAACAAACACGACATGGAAACATCGATACACACTTCCGGACCGTTCATGTTTGATTGACTCGAACCACTGAACCACTGACACAAATTGTTCGGCGCAAAATCCTCAAGAGAACGAGACGTACGAGAGGAAGATAGTCTGAACACAAGAAATAGAGCGAGATGACATCGGAGTGATGAGCAACGCAGGAAAAAAAAATGCTTTTAAAAATAAGATAGTTCAACTTTTTTCTAACGAAGAACAAATAAAGTGGTAACTAGAACAAAACATAAATAAGAACAAGATGAATACATGGAACAAAATCAAAAAGCTAGAAAGAAAGCAACAAGAAAAAGTACTAACTCAGGAAAGAAGAATGAAAGAATATACAACACTTGCAGGATAGATTTACACACTTTTCTTCCCAATGCACTCATATATATATATATATATATATATATATATATATTGTATTTTTTTATTTGTGTGTAGAACTCTACCCCCCTGCCCCCAATTCTAAAGGGTGTGGGTTTTTTAAAACACTGATGTTTTCTTTCTTGTTCGAACGTTTGTTGTTTTGTTTATTTTAATTTATGTTTACTTATAATTCTACCATCATTATCAATGATCAATTCATTTATTATATTGCAATATAGATTATGTTTTTTAATTTGTATCTTCGTTTTGTTCGTATTTAAATATGCATTTTATACCGCATGTATACGTATCATTTGTGCTTATGTCCGTTTTTGTTTTTGTTTTGAGAACTCCTGCGAAAACTTGAATGTTCCCAGTGTGGGAATAATAAAGGTTTGTCAAGTTATGTTATCATGTTATTATGAAGAATAAGAAGAAAAGGGAAGGAAAAGTACAAGAATGACGAGACAGAAAAGTGATAAAAAGAACAAAGTTTAAAGATCAAAGGAAAAAAGACAAAGAAAGAAGGGAGGAAGAAGAAGAACAAGTGGAAGAATAAAAGAAAGAAAGAACAACAAATAAAGGAAAAACAAGAACACAAGGAACAATGCAAGAAAAATAACAGGATAAAGAATTGAGAAGCAACAAGAAAACCAAGAGGAGAAAGAAAAGGTCGGAGCAGCAGGTGAGACGATGACTTCAGGTACTCCAGTACGAGCGTGAGCGACATGTTACTCATCACCATTGTTCATTGAGATTTTTGCTGTGGACTTTGGCCTGTCTAGAGCTCCGGAACATTCCCGGGTTTTTCCAGCGTCGGAGCGTCTGTGCTCGTGTGGAAAAACGTCCGGCTGACTGACACGTATGATTGAGAGGGTAAACAAATGCAACGCCTACTCAACAAACACAACATTAGAACACTAAATTACCTGCCCGGCACACACACACACCTCCTCCTACACATTCCTGTGTCATCAATGTACACACACACACACACACACACACACCATCATCATCATCAGGCTTCTACACTCACCTACAGTCTGTGGAAACAACAGGCGGCAGGTTTGCTCCAGATAAATTCAAACTTCAAAAAGAGAAACTCGGGAGTAAAGACGTTGAGCAGGGGGCGGAGCTTATCGTGTCATCACTGTTGACAGGTGAGTTAATGATTAAGCAGGTGATCGTTGAACTTTCGATGAGTCAACACAGCCCAAAAACTAGTGATTCATTTAACTGCCACATGTGTCACAGACTCGACTAAACATTTGTACAATTAACCAAAATAAATGTTGTTGCATACACAATCCTATGTTTGTGTACATAAGAAAAGTAAGATAACCTATAGTACTAGGTACTCATGGAGAAGGGGTTGGACTTAATAAACTAACGGTTCTCCCAAATCCTTTTCTAACATTTCTTTCCCTCGACTATTTCAAGTATATTTTGTTGTGATTCACATGTTTGAAATAAAAGTATTAATTCATTCATTCATTCATTCATTCATTCATTCATTCTTAAATCGTGTGTTTGTGTAAGGGGATTTTGTGTACCTTATTTTGTATATATTTTCTGTATTTAGCGAGCAGCAAGAGATACTAACCTTTAAAATTAACTTTTAGTTATTGTGTAGTTTTTAATTTTTTTGTGTGATAACATGTGAGATTTTAGGGAGTCTGTGTGAACTTTAGCTTAACTTTGTTCATTTGTGTCAGTTTGCATGTTTGTGTTTATTGATGCATTTTGTGTGTACCAGGTTGTTTTGCCCTTTTACGATAAGTAGGATTGGGTTTTACCGGTACTTTTGTAGCACTAACCAAAATGCTGAGTAGTAACAAGTACCGAAAACATAATTTCGGTTTCATGCACGATCAAAACTTGCTGTGTTGATAAATCTGAAGAAATGTAATGTGTGACAAGGACAACGTGTTGTTTTGCACCTAAAAGTATTTGTTATTTATTTATTTTCAAGAAAACAATATAAATTTACCAAAGATGAAAATTTGAACTTAACTTTGTACTTAGTGTAATGTCATTTACTTTTTGTAAGAAATGGTCTCGTAAAAGTAGTGTCGGGGAAAAAAGGCAGTATCAAAACTTGCATTAAACTTGCTTGATTTAAGTTCCTTCAGCTAATAAGGACGTAACGACTCTGCCTAGAGGCCAGAGGTGTAATTGCAACACTTAAATGAACAAACACCACTAATAATTGCATGTTAATTGTAAATAAAATAAAAAAAATTGTATTACTATACTTTATTGAAATATTAACCATAACAGAAATTTTCATTTTTTTATGATTTCAAAGCAAGAAGTCGATACATTACTGAAGATCGATTAGACGAAAAGTTGCGATGTTTAAGTTTATCAATATGTTCTTATTGTCTCTATTGATCTGGACGTGTGAGTCAATCTATTCATGTGTTTGTTTATTTTTTATTTATTTGCAAAGGTTAAAGGAGGTTCACAGATGGTCTCTGTGATCAACCCTGGAGAAACAAATCTTGTGCAGAAGCACTCGCTGGTGAATAAAAGACGAGAAAACAAGGACATCAATCTCAATAATCCACAGCATGTCTGCAAATAAACCGACGGAGGCTTTTAAAAGTCGTCCTCGGACCATTACTGCGGCGAAATGTCAGACCCACGAGGTGCCCGGCACCGCGGCGAGCGTGAGTCAGTGCACTTCGCCACCGGAGACGCGAGTGGGAGTGAACAGCGACAGCCGACTCGTTGTGGCGCCGCCGGCCATTTCCTCCGATCCCGCCGATGATACCGGCTCGGCTCGACGCAAGATCCCGCAGGTCGTGGACATGCCCGGTGGTCATAGGGATGAGTCACTTGTCCCGCCGCACATGAACACGACTTACGGCGCCTCGACTGAGAATATCTGGTTTGAATATTCATTAAGGCCGTCAGCGGCGCCTGTTAAGAGGTCAGAGGTCGTCGCATAACTGACAGAAGAGGAGGCGCAGGTGAGATTCTCACCCCCCCCTCCAAGCCCCGCAACACCTCCGCCGACCTCACGGGTATGATGATTGATGGTGCGCAGCGAAGTCACATCTCATGCCATGTGATTGATGATGTCATCACCATGGATACCAACTAACAAGTAGCACCGATTACTGGTGTCAGAAAACACACAACCAGATATGGTCAAATATGATGAGTAGAGGTGTAATATCCATACATTTAAATATTGTTTTCTTTATATTGTATGTATATAAAATTTGATGTAAAAATGTTGATAAAATGTGTGTTCTTTCTTTTCTATTATTTTTATTCATAACTAACATGGAAGTTTAAAGTTAAATCGAATCTGAAAATATATCCTTGTTACTACAGTATCACAATACATAGCAATATATCCTGTCGTTGATTTTTTCGTGATACGCATCATGTCGTCAGATTCTTGCCAAAACACACTCCTACTCATGAGGTGGTGGTGAAACTACAAAATGTTTCCCATATTGAATAAACAATGTATTTATATTCATATATATTCATCATCATTATTCAATACTAATTGAACTCCAAATACTACTTTTAAATTCAAGGAATTTCTGTTAAAAGAGAATTTTCTTTTTAATAAAATGATTTTTTTTTTACATCATATTTCTATTTTTTAAAGCCAGAGGCTAAAACAGTTGCAGGACGCGCCCACTTCACAAGAAGTTGTCGCCGAGTTATTGAGAACGCCCAGATCTTATCAACACAGCTCCGGAGCTTTTGTTTTTGGCAAACATTACCGGTCTTGAGCAGAAAAAGCGCAGTATTCACGATCCATTATTACACGCAGGAAGAACCAGTTTCCTGGACCCGTGTTGGGCAGTTGTTGAACATTCCAGCTGAACCAGCGCGACACGACCACCTCGGATGAACTAGAATCCACGACTCACGGAGGATTTCATGAGTTGCTGGTGTGAACTGACTCAGAGATTTCTAACCTGAAAGATATGATGATGGCTCAAACTTTAGAGTAACTCTCATCACAAAACTGCAAATTCTTACCTAAACAACATGAATTCTTTCTTGTATGTTTCTCACACATTTTCAAAACATTCTAGGTGACTTGGTGCCTGTAGTTCGTAGAGTTTGGATCAACATTAGATCAATGCTTTCATAAATAGGCGACCGTTTGTCAAGACGATAATTTATAAGCATAAAATAAACAAACAAAGAATATGGACTAAACTAAACTAAAATACTTTTAACAAAAAATATATATATATATTATTAGAAAAGAAAAAGATCAACACAAAGGTAGGTCATAGAGAATAAAGCTAAAACTTGGATCATTTAATTATGCATTCATAAAGAAAGAAAATGAGCGAATACGTTAGAAAATATGAATAAAATATATAAACTATATGTTTATTTCCAGGGGTATAAACAGAGTATGTGATACAAAAGTGGGTTTATTTTTGGTCTGTGTTATTTCCTTTGATCTATGCTCTTTATATTTGCACTTTGTTATCTCTTTGGACTTTGTTCTTTTTATTTGCTCTTTGTTCTTGTTTTTATGAAACTTTCTGTACCTTCTATCGCCTGCTGTGAACTGGAAATGTAATTTCCCGAAGGAGATCTCCAGAGGGATTAATAAAGACTATCTATTTATTTTATTAACTTTCCTAGATAAAATACTTAACGCTTGTGTTATCTCAAGGTCAAGATGACCCAGAGGCCTGAAAACAAATGTGTGTTGTGGTACCCCTTGTGTTGTCTCCGGATCAGGGTGAACGACCTCCCTGGCTTCCATAGATAAATATTCAGTGGTGGAGATCGGGTCACTTTGACCCACAGACAACACAAGGGATACCACAAACACATTTGTTTTGGGGTTGAGGAAATCATTTCTGCCTTTCATCCACTTCAGAGAAAATTTGAAAATGCATTTTTAAGGAGAAAAAAATGTCAGCGATCATCACTTCACAGGGATATGAGAGTAATCATGAAGTATCAACTCATGGCGAGGTATCAATGACCCAAAAAAATGACAAAGAACAAAAAGTATATATTTATCTCTTCTTATGCAAAACTCTTGTTCATGTTACAAGTAGGGGAAACTATTTTGGGCGGATTATAAAAAGCCAGTAAACTACAATTTACATAATCCTACTCCCATTTTTCACAGCTTTGCACAGATATGTGCAGTAAAAGCATTGAAGACACGTTCAAATTATTCATGATGAATCTCAAAAGAAACGCCATCAATTCTCCTTCTCTGCTCTTTCATTTCTCTTTGCTGTTGGTCGTCTGTACCTTCATCCGGATTTAAGAAGGTTTTAAATGTCATCATTCACCTGTATGGCCTCTCACCGCTGCTGCGTGTTAGAAATAAAACACTGGGGATGACTGAGGACGAGAGGATACAGTGACTCCAGCAGCTTTTACAGCTGATGTTTGGACATATTTTGGTTTGAAAACAAATGAAAGCAGTTACGACTTTGTCAAGAGTCATGTGGTCTGTAAATACTACAATACCAGAGTCAAGTACTTGACAATACTACACATATATACTTGTTACTACAGTATCACTATAAATCATTGACCCTGTATCGTGATGTATATCATATCAACACATTCTTGGCGATACACACCCCTTAGTGCTTAGAGTTAGAAAGTGAGTTTATATGGGTTTGAGTTTTTTCACTTGTGTTGACAAAATGAAAAATGCAGTTGAAAATGTTCAGTTTTAACTTTTAAAAACCTGACAGATGTTCAAAATGTTATTCATCTCTCACATATAGTATAGTTTTTAAAAAAAAGTTTTCAGCCGTAAAATAAATAAAAAACGTTTTCAAAACATTCTTTCAGCCTCTTAAACGTTAGATCCACCAAACTTAAAGTGCAGTTAATTGTTGTATCTCATTTTACTTGTATTTATTAATGTTTTAATACAACAGGACACAAGGTCTCATTTTCAAGAGGGACCTTTTTCAGGCAAACATACGATAAAACAAACAATATTAGTCATTGACAAACACAATATATAACAAAAGTACAAACACAGTAAAAATCAAAGCTGATTGAATGGATTTTTCAAGTGCCCTTAAAAATCATTAAAATCCCTCATTAAAATCAAACTGGACAACTTCAGATACTGTTGTAAAGTGTTCCAGGTTCAAGGGGCAGAGGATGAAAATAACTTCTTGCCAAGTTCTGTACGTACTGAAGGAACGCCAAGAAGAATGAAGATAAAGGCATGGAGTGAAGGCTATGACTTCACTGTTTGTGTGACATCTACGAGGAGATATATGATGATAAATAATAGTGATAATAGTTTAAAGCGCATGATTCTACTTCTTTCATGCTCTGCCCTCGTCTTAGAACCACTCTCAGAAACTGAGTTTATCAAATTATTTTTGTTTATTTGCCATAAGCTTTATATTTTTCTCCAAAATTCAAGGGTGGATCATGTGGTCTGTAAATTCTGCAACACCAGATAGTGTCAAAAAGTGTTAAAAAAAAAAAAAAAAGTACTGGACAATACTCCTTGTTCCTACAGTATCACAATCCATCGCAATATATTGTATCGATGACCATGTATCTTGATACGCATCGTATCACCAGATCCTTGACGATACACACTCCTACTGGTGACAAAATGGGTTGTTACTGTTAAACATTGTGTAAAACACAACCGAAATGCACTAAAAACAACAAAACCAGTGGAGAAAGTTCCTATAACCTGTAACACAAGGATATCAATTTTTTCTGAACAAGAATCTCACCAACTCAGGTATTGATTTAATCAAATGGTTGTATTTCAAGTACACTTTGAAACTAAAGATTTAAAAAAAAAACTTTTTTGGCAACATAACATACGGCTGTCACAGTTACAGTTGAAGCTTTGGTTCTACGGATGCTTCCTCAGGAGGTAACGTGAAGCAAAAGCCTGTAGAGGGCAGAGCATGCATGAAGTAGAACTGTTGTTAAACAGTCATCTCCGTTACTCAAGAGCCGATTCTGAATCGAAAATCAAATCTATTTAAGAAACTGGCCTCGATAACCAGCCTCAGAAGATCATACCCACTGACAATCCTGTCGTAGACGCTGCGACAGATCAACATGTGACACAAGAAATGACCAATTTTTGTGCATTAAAGTAGCCAACAGGTGAGCAGGTACATCTCAGATGTCTCGGTCCAGTGTGTCCAGAGGAAACACTAATACCTGATGGATGGACTTCATAAATCATCACGCTGTGATTCATTAGTGAAGTGTCGCGACCCCCCCCACGAGGGACCCTCGATTAATAATCTGAGGTCAATCTAGGACAGAAAGTGGGAGCGACTCAGGTTACCTGCAGGGCTCGTGGTAGAAGGGGTACCCGGTGTGCGGGAAGTGGTTGCAGTATCCCGACTGATTCCACATGCTGCTTCCTGCGGCGGCGGCGGTTTCCACGAGAGGTCTCTTCACCCGTCGTCTCGTTCTAGAGGGTCACGTCCGTCAGCCTCTCCGCTCGCTCCATGGCGACGAAGGCGGCGATTCCGGGGGGGAATGTGTCAGAAAGTGGCCGCGGGGCAGAAAGAGGTGGGCGATGATCAGGTGAGTCAAGTCTGGTGTGGTTTTTAAAACACACCTGGAAAACTCGCGCACCTTCACAAAAAGGACCCCAAAGAAGAAGAGTGTCAGACGAGCGCCTCAGGTGAGTTACGACATCACAGGTGTAATCCGGTCACCCTCCCTTCGGGGCTGTTGGGGTGGGGGGTGGGGGGGTAGATCAGATGTTTTCGAGCAGCACAGAACTCGCCTCGTCCAAAGATGTGGAGAACATTCTCCGAAAAAACTTCCTCTGCCGGGAAAAAAACCTCCTGCAACAACAATCCTCTTCCAGAGCCGCTTAATCCAACTGAGCATTCAAACCCCGGACCCCCGACCGCCGAGTCCAACCTCACCAAACAGCCGCGGCAAATGACTGAGCAGAGAGAGAGAGAGGGAGAGAGAGAGGGGGAGAGAGAGAGAGAAAGAGGGAGAGAGAGGAAGTAGATGAGGCGGGAGTGAGATGGGCGAGCGAGAGGTAAACAGAGCAGCTGCATTCCTTTTCCCGCCTGAGGAGAGGAGACGCCGGGCTGTGGATGAAATTGTAATTTGAGATCTGACCGAGTGTGGACACCTGACTTTCAGCGCACCGGTGGATGATGACACAGGGATTATTCTGCCGGGATCATGATAATAATTCATCAAATCTAGATACGGTTCAGACTCACAGAGATGGTCCAGAAAAACAGCAGATTGTCCCCAAAAGTATTTGAGAAACTCTCAGAAGTATTTCAGTGGCATCGGAATATTGAACAGCAACGACTGAATTAAAAAGTCGATTGTTTTCTAATGCCATGTCCCAAATCCTGCACTTTTCTAAGTGCACTGCTTTACAGTACACTGTAAAACAGGGCAGTACTGTCTCAAATCAAACTCTGCTGCTACACTTGGAAATGACTCGACAGCTTCTTCTTCTACTACTTTATAAAGCTGATTGCAGCCAGCTATTGTAACACTATCGACGACACTTGACAACACTTTTCACCAATTTAAACAAGTTATTAAGTTGTGTTTCATTGTGTTATTAGTGTTATTCGCACACTGCTCATCGGGACATACTTGTGTACTCATAATGTTAAATGTAAATGCAGAAGTGCGTGATTTGGGACATAGTCCATATGATTTTTTCCAAGAAAATATAAAGTGTTTATATTCAAATTTCGATAATTAAAAAATGTTCATTTCAAAATTCAATACTTTTTCAGTGATGGAACTGTCAGTCAATCATTGTTCGATCAATTGTCTGTTGACACTATTAAACCAGCATTTTTTCATTGAATTTAAAAGACTATGAATTTAAAAAAATATTCAATCTCGAAGAATGATCTTGGTATAATTGGACATGGACATAGAATATCAAACGCTATGTGTAAAAATAAAAAAAAAAATCATTCTCGAAATAATCATATTTTTTTAAGCCTTTCGGGCTTCTTGGTCACCTTGACCCACATGGTTTGATTCAATTATTTTAGGAAAACAAATTCAAAATTTTAATTTAAAAATACTGAATTCAATTACTCGATTGAATTAAATGATTTCTTTATAAAAATGCAATTATAAAAAGCTTTTTTTAAAACAATATATTCATTTGAACTCAACGTTTCAATCCCATGACGCTGATCCACTTCCATACAGCAGCGTCTGGTGAGTCAGAAAAATAAGCAGCAGCTGCTGCTTCTAGACTCTGACCCTGAAACAAGGACGCTGCACTCGAGGAACGACGACTCCTGACGCACACTTGTCTTGGCCAGGATCCTCACAGGTCAAGGACCAGACGTGTAATCCTGTTTACCAGGAGCAGGTCGGAGAATCCGGACCTTGTCGCGAATGCAGATTATTATTGAGATCGAAAACTCCACGTGTGGTGAATTCATAGATGCTGTTCTAGTCGGAGCATGAATCCTCAGACATGACAGAGAGTCGACAAGTGTTTCCAGTGTCTTGCATCACAGCCTGTCGTGAATCCTACTTTCAACTCCACCTCAAGACACCGACACGATGACAGGGGAAAAGGACCATTGAAGGGATCAAAATTAACTTTGTGTCGTTTCTGTACCTCTGCCAAGGAGAGCGCTCCAGATTTGATCACGAAAAACTAGGCATCAAATCAAACCAATAAAAGAACTTGAGAGAAAGTAACCGGACCGGTTCAAGTTCAATCTTGTTACGGGAAAATAAAGTTTGAACAAATACTTTGGAAAAGATTTAAATATTTGTTTCCCACAGCTGCATATTAATGAAATGAATATGAAGTAAAAAAAATGTTACCTTATTTTTTGTCATGTTATTATCACACTTTTGTCATCCTTACCAACAGAATCTTTATTAAATATTTAATAATATTATTCCGACTTTGTAACCCTAAAACGTTTTCAAATTAACAACAACAACACATTTTAAATAGTCATTAGAGAAGTTTTAAAGTTTTTATTCTGAAGGAGCTTGACGTGGCAATAAGCCATGCCAATGAATAACCTTCAAAACCTTCTCAGATCCAGATGGAACTGCAACTACGTACAACCATCAGCTCACATTATCAATTTTTCTTACTTATCATATGTGAACCCAAACATAAAAAAATAAATGTAATGAATACTTCTATTCTGGTGTAGTTGCTCTAGTCCAGGCATGGCAGAGAAAGGAAGTAAAAAAAACTAAATTTGAAGATTTTGTGGAATGATAAATGTAATAATTAAACTTTCAATTTAGCCTTTCCATTTGTTTGAGAAAAATATTTATAGAAAAGCACATTTTTCAAATCGCAGAGGGTGCAATAGCAAAAAAAATATGTTCTTACACTGTCTGTACAGTAGGTGGCAGCAGAAACAAAAATGGAAAGAGACAAAGTGGCTTTCGCAATGTTTTTTTTCTTTGTATTAACAAAATATGTATCCATATTCAAGTAGTGCAGCCATTTTTATTCACATCTCTACACTCATCACATTCATTTTGTGATATGCATTATTATTTGTTAGTTTTTTTTTAACTCCAGAAGATTGAGGTATTTAAGGTTTGTATCTTTACAGTTCAAACGTTAAAAAAATCTGTTTAAGTCAAATTCAAATCAGAACATGATTATTACCCATGTTGAAGGTTTTGAACAAAAAGGATGAAACTAAATAAAACAAAGGACGCTACATTAACGTGACGTATAAAATTAAACTAATAAATCCATTGTGTTCTAAATGTCTTCTTTATGTTTATTGCGCGTTTCTTAGAAACACTCAATTAATATATATAATCTGTCACCAATATAAAAGACAATATAAAATACACTAAAATAAATATTATTTATGAATGAGTTCTTGAACCGTGATTTCCTGGTCTGGTATTTCAATTTATATATCAATTAATCCTTTTAATTTCATCATAATTTGCAGTTCGTTTTTTTAATTAAAGGTCGCATTGCTCATACTGGACTTATGCGACAAGAAATTACAATAAAATGGCAAATTATTCAGCCCCAATAATTCGTTTAACTCTAAATATAATCAACTTCTTCGTTCATTTTAAGAGCTAGTTTGTTACACAGATGTGCTTTGAGAACCTCCATGTGATGATCTGAGTTAAGTGACCTGCTTGTAAAGCAATGAAGTCTTTCTCGCCCTTGACCTTCTCGTCGGATTCCCTCGCCCTCCCAACATGCATCTGGAGGAGAGGCTCGCCGTCACTCCGGTGTGGGCGTGCGGCTCCCGGTGAGCCTGTAGGAACATCGTGTGGTCTAATTGGGTCACTGCATCCCGCAGCTGCTCTTCGGGGAGAGCTGGCTGATTATGAAGACGGCGAGGAAGTGGGAAGAGGATCTGGCAGGAGCTGAGAGGAAACACAGGAGAGGCGAGGAGCGAAGGAGGAGGGAAGGACGACTCCTGCTGCTCGTGTATTTGTCGTGAGATTTAATTCCAGCTCAATCCAATCAGGGCTGCAACACAACACAGGGGATTGTGCTTCGCTCCCTCCATCTTCTTTTGTCTTCCCTTCGTTTGAAGTGGCAGGTGGAACTCCGCCCACACACACAAACACACTGGTGATGCGATGTGTGTGAGAGGCATGAGGCCGCCGTCACCCCGCTGTCGGCGCAGGTGAAAGTTGTCGCTGTGCGAGATGGCGAGAGAGTGATGGGCTTATCAGGCAGCCGCAGACTTCCATCACTGTGTTGGGAATACAAACATCCAGACACGACCAACAGAGCCCAAGCCGGCGGCGGTCAGGCTCGTTTTGTGACGCCGACGGTCATTTATGACCACACAGGGGCAGCAGAGGTGAATTATGAAGACAGCCGGGACAGGTTTTATTGCCATACGAGTTGTAGTGCGTTAAATATGTAACTGGGAGAGCACTTAGCGAGGGCAGTCAGCTGCCAAAGAGCTAATTTTTACTGACATTATATTCCATGGAAGGATGGATTAAGACAGATGGATGTAAAGATGTCAGTATGAATGGAAGGATGGACGAAGAGTTGGTGAGTTGGACGGACAGGTGAATAGATGGGAGAATAAATAGATGGATGAATAGATGAATGGATGGATGGGTTGGTGGATGAAAGGATTGACGAACAAACAGTACGGCTGGAGGGAAGTTGGTGGGATGGATGGATAGGATAAAAGAAGCACAAGTAAGTGGATGAAGGGATGTATAAGGTGGTTGGATGGATGGACAGATGGGTTGTTGGTTAAATGGATGGATTCATTGAGGGATGGATGTGTTTGGTTGGATGGATGAATTGTTTAATTGAGGGACAGATGGATGGTTGGATGGACGGGCAGGTGGTTGGTTAATGGATGGACACATAGATGGACAGTTGGATGATTGGCTTAATGGATGGATAAATGGTTGTTTGGATGGATGTGAGGATAGGAGGATTGATGAATGGATGGACAGATGGGTGGGTCGATGGATGGATGGATGTTGGTTTATTGGATGGATATAAGGGTGGTCGGATGGTTGGTTGGCTTAATGGATGGACGGATGAGTTTTTGGACGGATGGGAGGATGGATTGACAGGTGGATGGTTGGATGGATGGTTGGATGGACTGACGGGTGGTTTGATGGATGGATTGATGTTTGGATGGATGGATGGATGAAGACTTTCCATCACAAGCCAACAACTTCACTCATCCATCAAAGGTACAAAGTAACTCTGTGTGAATCTGAGTTAGAAGACGAGACCAGACAAGACTAATCCATCCCAGACAACCGTAAGATAAGTCGCTGGCGCAGCCAGAGAGTGATGTTAAATCTTCTGCCATTTTATTAAAGACAATCCTCGTCTCCCTCGTTCGTCTCTGCCTCCTCGCTCTCATATTAGTTTAGTCTGCCGGAACTTGATCAATCATGCAGCGGCTCAAGACAAGCGCTGCCTGATGGGAAAAGCGAGCACGTCCCGGGATGAAGGATGAGCCGATGGAAGAGGAATGAATTGAGACCAAGTTTTTAGACTTAAGATGAGAACAAGGTCCATATAAAAGCTGTAACGGCTGCATCTATATCGACTTTCTTTCCCATTTATTCATCATGTCCTGTTGTTTTCTCCTTTTTTTGTCCCGTTTGAAATAGTTGAAAAGTAAATAAACAAATATGGACATTTTGAGACACTGCAGTTCTTGTTAAGATGCGTTCGTATAAAATGCGAAAAATTTAGAAATAAAAAGCCTTTAGATAATATTCAAAAAGATTTCTCCATAGTTCTATTGTGATTCATATCGATGATAGCTGTATATAATTAAGTAAGTAAGTAATTTTTATTTATATAGCGCTTTTCCAGACCAGGGTCACAAAGCGCTTAAACAATCAAACAACACTCAATAAAATATATACTTTAAAGGTCAAGATAATACTGAGAACAACACAGGAGTTCCAGAAAATCAAGGAAAAGCCTGAACAAATAAAATAAGTTATAATGTTTATATAATTTATTTTATTTTCATTTTACAAACGTTTCTTTCTTAAATAATGATGATATTTTGACCCCTTAAGGACTTTTTTACTGCAGTTTAAACAGTTGGCATGAATCATATTAACGGAAATAAAAGTAAATACTACTGTATATAAAAGTTAAAATCCCAGTAACTTTGAAAAAAAAAAATAGTTTTATGTGAAAAATTGGATCTTGTGCTGCTTGAAGAAAACTAAATAAATAATTATATTTTTGAGATGGAGAACAAGAGGAGAAACATGATTACGATTCCTCCTCATCTCTCCATCTCTGATCATGTCTGCAGCTCCGGAGCCG